>NC_050582.1:4178284-4265564 GCF_011100635.1 Trichosurus vulpecula | reverse complement strand
ATGAGGAGCCCACAACCTCTGTTTTGTTAATTGAATTTGTTTCATTTTTTAAATTACATGTAAAAACCATTTTTAACTTTTTTTTAATTTTGAGTTCCAAAATCCTCTCCCTACCTCGCCCCCACTACCTCCTCCCCGAGATGGTAAGCAATTAGATAAAGATTATACATGCGCAGTCATGAAAAACATATTTCCATATAAGCCATGTTGCAAAAGAAAATGCAGACCAAAAAAAGAACCCAAGAAAAATAAAGAAAATAAAAAGAAAAGGTATGCTTCAATCAGCATTCAGATTCCACCAGTTCTTTCTCATTTTTCATCATAAGTCCTTTGGAATTGCCTTAGATTATTGCATTGTTCAGAATAGCTAAGTCACTCATAGTTGGTCATCGTACAATATTGTTATTTTTATGCCCTAATACGTGGTTAATTTTTGTGTAGGTACCATGTACTGCTGAGAAAAGGGTATATTCCTTTCTATTCTCATTCAATTTCTCTAGAGGTCTATGATATCTAACTTTTCCAAAATTCTATTCATCTCCTTAACTTCTGTCTTGTTTATTTTTTGGTTAGATTTATCCAGTTCTGAGAGAGGAAAGTTGATTCCCCACTAGTATAATTTTACTACCTATTTTCTCCTGTAATTCATTTAACTTTTGCTTTAAGAATTTGGATGCTATACTCTTTGGTGCCTTTATGTTTACTATTACCATTACTTCATTGTCTATGGTACCTCTTAGCAAAAATGTAATTTCTTTGCTTATCTCTTTTAATTAGATCTATTTTTGCTTTTGCTTTGTCTGAGATTATGATTGCTACTCTGCTTTTATTTTCATTTCAGCTGAAGCACAACAGATTCTGCTCCAGCCTCTTACTTTTACTGTGGGTGTCTCTCTGCTTCAAGTGCTAAATTCTGGTTTTTAATTCACTCTGCTATCTGCTTCTGTTTATGGGTGAGTTCATCCCATTCAAATTCACAGTTATGATTAACTGTGTATTTCCCTCTATCCTATTATCCTATTTCCCCCTGTTCATCCTCTCTCTCTCTCTCTCTCTCTCTCTCTCTCTCTCTCTCTCTCTCTCTCTCTCTCTCTCTCTCTCTCCCCTCAAAAGTATTTTGCTTCTGTCCATTACCTCCCCCAATCTGCCCTCCCCTCTATCAATCCCTCCTCCTTCTATGACCCCACTGTCCTTATTCCCCTTTAGGGCAAGATAGATTTCTATACCCAAGTGAATGTTTGTTATTCTTTCTGATGACAATGAGCATTGCCTGCCCCATCCCCCATCTTCCCCTTCCCTATAAAAGCTCTTCCTTTCACAACCTCTTTTATATGAGAAAATTTACCCCATTCTACCTCTCCCTTCCTCCTTCTCCTAGTGCCTCCCTCTTTCTCACTCCTTAATTTTTTTTAATTATCCCATCATAGCCCTCTTACACCCATATCCTTCGTCTATGTAGACTCCTTCTAATTGCCCTAATAATGAGACAGTTCTTCTGAGTCATGAGTATCATCTTTCCAAGTAGGAATGTTTAACATTTTTGAATTTCTTATGATTTCTCTTTCATGTTTACCTTTTTATGCTTCTCTTGAGTCTTGTATTTGAAATGAAAGTCAAATTTTCTATTCAGCTCTGGTCTTTTCATCAGGAATGCCTGAAAGTCCTCTATTTCATTAAACATCCATTTTCCCCTGAAGGATTATACTCAGTTTTGCTGGGGAGATGATTCTTGGTTGTAATCTCAGCTCCTTTCCCCTCTGGAATATCATATTCTATGCCCTCTGATCATTTAATGTAGAAGCTGCTAAATCTTGTGCCATCCTGACTGTAGCTTCTCAATATTTGAATTGTTTCTTTCTGACTGCTTGCAATATTTTCTCCTTGTCTGGGGAACTCTGGAATTTGGTTGTATCATTCCTGGAAGTTTTCATTTTGGGATCTCTTTCAGCAGGTAAACAATGGATTCGTTCTATTTTACCCTCTGGTTCTAGTATATTGGGACAGTTTTCCTTGATAACTTTTTGAAATTGATGTCTAGGCTCTGTTTTTATCACAGTTTTCAGGTAGTCTAATAATTCTTAAATTATCTCTCCTTGATCTATTTTCCAGTTGATTTGTTTTTCCAATGAGATATTTCACATTTTTTTATTCTTTTGATTTTGTTTTATTATTTCTTGATGTTTCATGGAGTACTTAGCTTCCAGTTGCCCAATTCCAACTTTTAAGGAATTATTTTCTTCACTGAGCTTTTTTACATCCTTTTCCATTTGGCTACCTATGCACATGCCCCCAAGGCCTGCTACTGGCCTGCAGGGGCTTGGCCTGTGCTGCATTCCACTCTCACTCCAGTGAAACAGATCTTTTTGGGAGGGAGGGGTGGCTCTGTCCCATTGACTAAATCAGACCAGCCTCATATCTCGAATTCACATTGAAGACTCAGAGGGCTGGTTCTTTGCATTCACAGCTAACTGACTGAAGGACTAGTGGGCTTCCTCAATGGAATTGATGAACATCCAGGCATATTGGATTGGGAAATAAAATTCATGAAATAACATTTGTTTTTTCTATCAAGGCTTCATTTTGTGGGCTAATTCTGACCTACGTAATGCTAGCTATCCCTCCCAGCTTGCTGTCATCTGCAAACCCAAAGGGCAGACTGTTCCACCATCTACACCATGGCTGCAAATGTTTAATTACTGAGCCCACGGCTGACCCTTGTCAAACCACATTTGTTCAATCTCTAAATCCACACTGAGTCATTGATAAATGTTCTTTGAAGATGATCCCTAAATCAAAGCTTTCTCTTCTCTCACAGAGGCCAGAAATAGCTTTCCTATCCTTGTCAATGGCACAGGTATCTCCTGATAGCCTCAGCTATGGCACTGGCCATTGGCCAAGGTCCTCCTTACTATGACCTTTCATTGATCCCACTCCTCCTTTTCCTTCATTCTGCTGTCTTCTCCCCCTTCAATCTGCCTACAGTTACTCAGGAGTTTTTTTAATCTTTAAGTATGCGATGATTTTATTTCGTTGCCCTGATGACATGAACTTCATTTACATAGGAACCTGCAGCTAGTACAACAACAAAGAGAGGTTTATCCCTATCACAGAGGACCAGGTTTTCAACGGAGTGAAAATGGAATTAAATGACTAAACTGAATATGTCTTTCCCTCCCCCACCCTCCACCTACTTTGCTTCAAAGAGAAAATAATGATCAAAACCAACAAAATAAATCAGGCCTCCAAACTTTCTAATCATCTAAACTTTGATGAATGAATACAGAATAAGGGAGTTGAAATTATCAGCTCCCCATGCATGCAGGAGAACATGAATGCTCGGGGGGCCTCACTTCCCCCCATCTTTTACGTTACCCAGAATAATGGGGTTTAAGAACAGCTGGGAATACTTGAAGGCTATTGAAATCCAGGACAGACAGGGCTTCCCCTAGATCTGGATTAAACGGCATTCAAAGGAAAAGGCTGCTACAGAGATGCCCTCTAAAACTCTCCTCTCCAAAGTCCACAGAACTCTGTGGCACATTCTGCTTGTGATTGCATTACTCCATTAAAATATAATTTCCTTGAAGGCAGGGAGTGTCTTTCTCACTTCTATTTTTATTTCCAGCACTTACCACAGTGCCTGGCATATAGTAAGTACTTAATACTATATCTGTCTATGCAACCATCTATCCTGAGAACCCTGAAGGACTCCCAGTTGCCTCCAGAACCAACTTCAGTTTTCTGAGTTTCTATGCACTACACACACACACACACACACACACAAACACAAACACACACACCCCTGACTCTTCCTGCCTTGTACCCTCTAATCCAGTCAAGCAAAGCTAGCTTCCATCCCCAAAGAAACATCTGAACTTGCCCAGATGTGAGTTATTCACTGAATCATCCCTTCTGTGTGGACATCATCTGGCTCATATGGGAGACCTAGGAAAGGAGCCTGAAGTCAATATCGCATTAAGCCCATTTCTCAATAAGGATCTTGATCTTCATGAAATCATGCTGTTCACCATGCGCGGTATCATCAAGCTAGAGCTGATAGGACCCAGAAGACCCCTAGTCTAATCCTCACTGTTTTTAAATGGGGCAACTAAAGACTAGAGAGGGACAATGACTTGGCTAGGATCACATAGCCCCTAAGTGGTATAAACCAGGTGCTTTGGCTCTAAATCCAGACTTCTTTCCATTGCACCATTTAGTCCAAAGAGGAAACTCATCGCCAGTTTCTTCATCCCATAATATTCCCCAAACTTCTGTGCTCCCAAAATAGTGATTTCAACAACGCAAACACTGCTGGTCAGTGATGGGAAGATGACGAAAGTTTCTCTGTTAAGCAAACATCTTCATGACATTTTCAAGGCATCTGTCATTTTTCCTTAGTCTTACAGTCAACTTAAGCTATTTTAGGTGGTCTTATGGGACCGAGTTGATTATTAACCAGTATTTAATGAAGGAATCTTTACCTCACACTTCCTACAGGTTCAGCCTCAGTCATTACGTGGGACACAAAGAAATGGAAAATATGCTTCAATCAATCCAGAAGCATTTATTTAGTGACCACTATGTGGCAGGCACTGTGCTATGCTTCGCAACTCCCCAGGATTTTAGGCTCCTTTGGGGGAAATAAGATGCATTCATGAAGCATAAACAGGTCCAGGAAAAGGCACTAAAAAGTGTGATAGAAACAGAGAAGAAGACAGCAAGGACCGAGGTGTTCATTAAGTGCTGCTTCCCACAATAGTCCTACTGTCTTCTGCCCTGGTCAGACCACACCCAAGGCATGGTGTTTGAGCCTGGGAAAGACATTGAGAAGCCAGAAAGCATCCAGAGGAGGGTGACCAGGATGGGAAGGCTCTGAGGCCATGGCACATAGAGATTGGCTGAAGGACCCAGGAATGTTCAGCCCAGAGAAGAGAGGAGAGCTGGCCAAGTATTTCAAAGAATTGGAGAGTTGGACGGGACTTTGTCAGCCTTCTAGTCCAACCCGTACCCCCAAAACGAAAGCTTTCTTCGGCATACCCAACCAGTATTCTCCCAGACTCTCCTTGAAGCCCTTCAAGCATGGGGCAGCCACAGCCTCTCAAGGCAGCCCAGAAAGCCTTTCCTCACCTCAGGCCTAAATGTACCTTTTGGACCTTCTACCTAGTGCTCCTGGTTCTACCCTCTGGGGCTAGGCAATCTGGAACAGTCTTGTCCCTCCTGTCCATTAAAACCCCTCAAATACTTAAACACAGCCATCATGTTGCCCCTGCATCTTCTCTTCTCCAGGCTAAGTGTGTTCAATTCAATCAAATCTTCCTTGTTTGTCATGAACTCCAGGCCCTTCCCCATTCTGGTTGCACCCCTTTGGACACTCTTCAGCTTGTCAACATCCTTCCTAAACTCTGAGCCCTGAAGGATGAGGTCTGATGAAGGCAGAAGACAGGAAGAAGTAGAAGATGGAGCAGGCATTCCAAAGAGCCCAGGCCTCATTGATCAATGCTAATCTGAGCCATCCTTTGGAGGTGGAGGGGCAGGTGCCACACGTTGCTGGTAGCCATCCCATGTGACATATTTACAGCTCAGGAACTAAATAAGGGAAATTCCCTCATGCCAGTAGGGACCTCATCAGGGGCCTCATCAGGGGCCTCACAAACTAGGGCCCTTAGGTGCTCACCTCTGCCGCAGAGACAAAAGGCTAGCCTTGAGCAACCTACCTGGCATCTACTTAGAGACTGTTGCTTCCCACACTAAGACACGCCAAGGAAAGGAAAAACAATTCTAGACTCGATTGGGGATTTTACTATGTCAAGATGATGGACTAATTTCTTCTTTTAATCTTGATTTGCACTCTCATGCTGAATTATATGTTCTCAGCTGAGCTTTTGTATCTGTTAGCTATGCTAAGACATTCAGCCCTTGCCAAAAAATGTTTTGGAATGAATCCATAAACTGTTTAATAACATAAAGATTTGATTTTATAGATCAAGAGATGAGGTCCCTCCTTTTGGGGAATGTCTCATAGACAGGCCAGGCCATTTGATGATTGATTGATCTCACTTGTCCTGAAGCAAATACATACCTACATTGGTGCCTACACATAGGCCTACATACATACATACAGAGAAAGATCATGTAGTCCAGAAGGGCTGAGCAGGACCCAGCCACCACTCAGCCCCCTCTGCCGGCGCCACAGACCTCCCTGTGATGTGCTTGGATCTCTCCCACCCACTGGAAAGGGAGTAAGCATTTATAAAGCCCCTACCAGGAGCCAGACCTAATGCACTAAGACCTTTACAAATCTTATCTATTTTATCCTTGTCACTATTAGCATCTCCATTTTACAATTGCAAAAACAGAGGCAGACAGGTTAAGTGATTTGCCCAGGGTCACACAGCTAGGAAGTATTTGAAGCTGAATTTGACTCCAGGCCCAACATTCTGTGCACCGTGCCTCCTACACACCCACAGGCCCTCGGTAGCTTGGTACATGGTCTTTGGGAGTTGTTGCAGCTTTCCCACAGGCTAATGCCTCTCCATGACGACAACAGACTCACGGTCCATCCCTGGGCTTCTAAACATGAAACCTTTCCATTTGGTGTCTCGTTGGCATGGCCTGAACACCCAAGGCTTGAGGCCATACCATGAGAGACCATTACATGAGACCATCTATGGAGATTTGACCATAAAACCAGATGGAAGCCCAGAAAAACTTGGACCTCATTCCACCTCCCCTCCCCCACCCAGCCTATGGCCCCCCAGGTCTTATACTTAGATCTTCTGGCCCAACACCAAAATCTGCAGTTTCCTGAATCCTCCTTGGCTTTTGCCCATCCTTTGCCCTCATCTCTACAGTCCCCACCACTTGCACTCCTTTCTCATCAATGGCAGCTCAAAAATCCTACTGACGAATTCTGTTAGTACCTTGGGATGAAATTCTTCCAGGCCAGGAGACTTGAGAACATCTCAAGCCTTGTTTTTTCCTCATCTACTTTGGAGTTCCATCTTTGATGACCAGGTGGCCCAGTGGATAAAGCGCTGGGCCTGGAGTCAGGAACACCCAAGTTCAAGTCTAGCCCCAGATACTTCCTAACTGTGTGACCTCAGGTAAGTCATTTAACCTCTGTACGCCTCAATTTCCTTACCAATAAAATGAGGATAATTAGCACCCACCTTCCAGGGTTGTTGTGAGGATTAAGTGGAATTTCGTAAAGCACTTTGCAAACCTTACAATGCTACATAAATGCCAGCCAGCTGTTTGTTATTGTGTCATCATCGCTATTAGCCTTCCAGAGTAAGACTAGATAAGCACTTGTTGCCATGTTACAGTGGCAGAGAGTGTCTGCTATGGATTGGACTAGTTGGGTTCCCACTTCCTTCCAGCTCTCAAATTCTGTGATCTTCCTTGCCAACAATAATGGATGACTATGTGTCGGGCTCCTGCCTGGTAGGTACCATCAGCCTATTCACTTGCTTAACTTGGCCCCGGAAGGCAGAACATGGGGTTGGGGGGGATCTATGGAAGAAAAACCTCCTACCCATTAAAGCTGTCCCAAAGTAGCATGAGCTGCTTCTCCCTTGCAAGGCAGTGGGCCCCTACTCACCAGAGGTAATGCTCTTGCTGTCCTAGTCACATATGGCTTGGGTCTGATGGCCTTTGGGAATTGCTTCAACTCTGAGGATCTGAGCCTCCATATTTGATTTTAACAATGAGAAAGGAGGACCCCAAGGGGTCCCCCAAAAGATCATGAGCTAAATGGCACAAGAGAATAATGAAAGGGAGCTCAGATTTGCATGAGTGCCCCTGGCATCTAGGTACTTAAAATGGCTGTACAGTGGGAGGCTTGCTGTGAGTGCAAAAATCTAGGAAACTGCCCTCGGGGGCTACACATTCCTTGTGCATATCTTTGTTCGGTCCATTTCAGCTGATATTGAAACACAGAGAGCGTCTGCTCCATAAAGATGACCTTTGAGAAGCTCGTAAACAAAGCAGTGAGGGTAAGCAAGATTGCAGGGGAGTTGAGCCCCCTAGCCAGCCAGCCAGAGAAACCAGGAGAGCTCCCTTGGATGGCATTAAACTGCGCAGGGCAAAAGGAAGCCCAGCCAGGCCCAGCAAATCATCTTCCAAGATGCTACCTTTTTATGTCTTTGGAAACAGAGATTCAGGATGGCCATGCTGGGCTGAAGCCCCCAGGGACACAGCAAGGAAACTCGGGGCTGCCCCAAGTGAGTGCTAAACATTTATTGAGAGCCATGTGCTTGGCGCTACACTAAGGGCTGGGCTGCTTCGATGCACCCTAGATGAGTCCCGCTTCCAGCTTGATTCCAGAGCAGTGCATCTTGTCCAGAGTTTGGTCCAGCCCACAGCTAATTATTGTTAGATAATCACATCTGTGACTACAAAGTGCTTTCCTCAAACCAACCTGCCCAGTGGTAGCGCAAGTATTATTAGCATCTCCATTTTACAGATAAGGAAACAGAGGCAGAGAAGCAAGGTAACCTGCCCAGAAGATGGCTCCAGCTGTTCCCCCAATTCGTTGTTCAGTTTCCCATCGTCATGCTTTCCGCAGGCTGTTTCTCTTGCCTTCCCATCGCTGCCTTCAAGGTTCATCTCGAGTCCTCCCTGGGTCCCTGCCAGCCTCATTATCTGCCTCCCTAATTTATCTTACATCTACTTCACCATGGCCAGCTCTTTGAAGGCAGTTTCCTCTGGATCCCCAGAGCCAAGCATAGTCTCTAGCATTGAGCAGCTGCTTAATAAATGTTTGTCAGAGTGAATGGAACACTCACAAATACCCACATAATGACTTGTTTTTCTGTGGTACTTCAAAGTTTACAGAGGTTTTTCTCGATACCTATATATTATGGCCATTTTTCAGAAGTGGAGTCTGAGCCCCCAGAGACAAGTGACTTCCCCAAGACTACCTCCCAGCCAATCCCAGACACACTCAGTGAACCCTTTGTAATCTCTGTGGATTTCTGAAGGTTGTCCCCAACAATGCTCAGTCTCACCAACTTATATAAAGCCCTCCTCAGGGATCCCATTTCCTTTTTGCAGGATGACAGTTTAAAGAATGACGTTAATTACTCTCGTCGATTATTTAATTCCATTCAAAAATTACACTTGTTTTTTAATGACAGTTGAATGTTCAAATACTGTGCTAATAGATTCAAATAAATGGTTTGTGGGAGTCCCAATGTTAGGCAGTGGGAAATATCTGATTTTCATAACAACGTGCAATTAAAACCACACAAAAATCTGAAGAGGATTAAGTGCCCCTGAGTTCATGATGGGCAGAAAGATAGAGCTGGGTGATTATAGCTTACTGCAGCTCTGGGTGGGATTTTAGGAAAATTGGATGGAGGCTTGGCCTTCTTGTAATTGAATGCTTCTATTGCAGTCTCAGCTCTGAAAAATTCTTAAGAATCAAAAGGAGACCAAAGGTTTAGGTCGTGAGCCAGCTTTGCTCAGTCAGTTGGAGTTCCAGAACTGAGGCCATGGACTGGCCTCCTGTGCCTCCTCCCTTTTTTCTATTGAGCTTCAAGGCCCAAAGTGGTTCCATGGCACCCCCATTGCCAATGCTGCTCATCATTGTCACACATTGCTAATTCCTGTCATCCCAGCTGCCTCTCCTCTGCCCCTCCCACCTCTCCTTAGGGCCTCTACAGGGAGCTATGTTGGGAAAAGTTACAAGGAAGTTCCCCAGCTGCTTCTGGCCCTCAGTGCCTGCTCTTTCTTATGTCCCCCTGCTTGCTGATGGGCTCCCACACTCTCTTTTTTTGATCTCTTCTCCACTATCTTGGCTGTCTGGGCTGCCTGGGATGTGAGGCTAAGCTCCCAGGCTCTTGACCCAATGTACACTCAAGTTGGCAAAACCATCCAGATTCTCCACTTCTTATAAAACAACTATCTCCATGGTTGCCTCTCTAGAGGAAGGACTCTAGCTGGAAAAGGTGGTACAATGTGTCTATGCATCTAGCCCAGAGAAGTTTCTCTTAGAGGATTTGGGCTATCCGGCAAGGTCTTTGTACACATGGCCAGTATGTGGACTCTTGGCTCTTTTGGTAGGAAGGATACTTTTTTCTCTCTAACCTGAAAAGATTTCCCATATGGCTTTGGAGGCCATCTAATCAAGCTGCCTCATGTTACAGAAGAAGAAACTGAGGCCCAGAGAGTGACATGGTAGAAAGAAAACAAGCTCTAAATTCAGAGGATCTGGGTTCAAATGCTACCTGGATAACCTTGTGTCACTGAACCTTGCTGGACCTCAGTTCCACCAAATGCAAATTGGGGGTGGGAGATCCCTTCCAACTTGAAATCCCTGCTACTGTGGTCCTAAAGTGTGGGCATGGCTTAAATTGAACATGGCTCAAATCTAGCTCTCTGGTCATTGAACCATTCTGCCCCAGTCTGCTGGTGAAACTTGGTATCAAGAAAACTGGGCTTGGGTTCAAATCCTTGGGCATTTACCACTGCATGAGCCTGAGCATCAGTCTTCTTCATCACTTCCCTATCATCTGCCCCCAATGAAGGATGTCTTGTGCTTCTATCCCTAGTACCTGGCACATCAGAAAGACTTCAGAAATGTTTTATCTATCTGTAAAATGGGAACCATAAAATACATAGACCTGCCTGGAAAGATTCTTAATAATAATCATAATAAGAGCTAGTATTTATATTGTGCTTTATAAATAGTATCACATCTGACCCTAACAATGATCCTGGGAGGTAGCTGCTCATTTTGTAGGCTAAGAGAGGCTGGGACTTGCCCAGGGTCATGCAGCTAAGTATCTAAGGCAGGATTTGAACTCAAGTCTTCCAGACTCCAAGTTCTATCCACTGTTCCATTCCACTCAGCTACTGTGGGAGGCTCCTTCTTTGTGTTCACTGAAGGTCTCAATGACTTCTATTAAAGGGAAGTCGGAATTCTAATAATGTAGCTAGGAAGCGCTGCAGTGGATAGAGTGCTGGGCTTGAAGACTCATATTCCCAAGTTCAAATCAGGCCTCAGACACTTCTAGCTGTGTGACCCTGGGCAAGTCCCTTAACCCTGTTTGCCTCAGTTTCCTCATCTGTAAAATGAGCTGGAGAAGGAAAGAAAACCCCAAATGGGGTCATGAAATGTCAAATACAACTAAAATGAATGAACAATAATGATTTGAACCATTGATAGTGTCTGTCCTGGCCAGCTTTCCTGAAGCACACTTCCTACCCTGCTGCCAGGCTGTTTCTAGCTTTTAGGTCGAGTAGTTCTTTACCTAATGCGTTCTGAGGCACATTAATGTGCCTACCTACCCTAAAGGCCACTGGTCTAGAGAGCACCCTCCTTTGAGCCTCCCTCTATGGTCACTCTAGTCATTCTACTGGGAAATGGCAAAGGGATCATTTTGGCTGAAACATAAAGTGCCTGAAGGGGACTAAAGATAAATCTGTCTGGACAGATAGGACCCAGCCTGGAAAGAGCTTTAAATACCAAATGGAGGAGTTTCTGTTTCATACTATAGGTAATAGGGAGCCATCAAGGCTTTTTGAGCACAATAGTGACTCGTTCAGTTCTTTCCCATCTTAAGATAATAGCTCTTCCCAGAAGAGGATCACAAATGGAACAAGAATATTCCAGACAGATAATCAATTTCATCAGTAGAATGCCATCAACAGAAATCCCATCAACATTCTGCAGCGATGTCCTACCTGGGCAATTCTGAAGGTCATTTTCAAAGCAGTTTGGTGTATGCCTTTTTCATCCCTATCCCCCAATTCTTCCTCATAATCAATGGATTGGCCTTCTGGGTTAAGATTAAGAGCAGCAGACAACAGAGCTCTGAGGGAGTGGGGGCAGGAAACAGTGCTAAATATATGGACTTATTGACTCAAAATTCCTTAGACATAGAGGGAACTACTTTGGACTGACCATCTGCAAAATGTAGGCTCGTCAGTCAGGGCTTCTTAAACTTTTTCCATTCATGATCCCTTCTGTGTTTCATAAACTGTGGGTCATGAGCCCACATGAGTGACTCTAGCATGCTTGGATTGCAAGGTTGTTCACACTACAAAAGAAAGGAAGCATGGTCAAGAGTTCAGCCAACGGCTAGGTGGCCAATGGGCAGCATTGACTGTCCCCAAGCTCCTCAGGGTGTGCAGGGGCTGGCCTCATCATCCAGCAGGGATGGCTCTTTCATCTCTGCTGTGAAATAATAACTTGCCCTCTGGGGGGTCATCATGGAGTGAGGTTTTCTTTGACAAGTGACAGTCTCATCGCAATAACAAAAGTTAATGTTCACATTAAGCTCTCAGGTTTGAAGGTGCTTTTACATAAATTATCTCATTTGAACTTGCTCGTGAGCCTCTGACCTTATTAGGTCTACATTTTACAACTGAAGAAACTGACATGGTCAGACAACAGGAGCAGAATTTGAATTCAGGTCTTCCTGCTTTCAAGTCCAGCACCCTGGCAGCCATATTCTGCTGCCCCTCCTATGGCATCAGAGGGGCAAGGTGGAAACTGGGTGCCTGAGCTTGCAGGGGTCCACAGGTGTTCCCAGCTGCTACAGATTCCCTAGGCTTACTCAAGACGCATTGAGAGGTCCCCTTAGCACTGGTGTCAATGATGTGGTGTATGTACCACTGGCTCCTAGGTATATGCAAAGGTGTCCTAGAAGTGATTGGGATAGGAAGGAAAGGGATACATGAGATATTATGATGATGTAAGAAACAGAAAATATCAATAAAGATATATTTTTTAAAAATTATTGGAAGAGAAAGAACTGAGTCAAAAGTAGAGATTAGGAAGAGTGAGCAGGCCTAGGCTGGGGCACAAGAGTGGCTGTTCTGAAGACTTGGGCAGCAATGCCCAATATGGAGGGCCATAGGAAGAAAGCCTGGTCGGTCTTGATTAGGCAGCATGCCTTAATGGTGAGTTAGAAGCTCCACAGAGTCTCTAGAGGGGGACGGTGGGGGCAGAGGGAGGGCAGCCAGGGGCAAGCCCGACATGGGAGTCACGAGCAACACACCAGCATGGCCCCATTTGATCCATCTACAACCAAAACAGGCAAGCAAAGGCAGGAGGCTCCAGCCTAGAAGTGTGACAAGCAAGTCAGCTGAAAAATATTGGGAAAACTTCCCTGATATATTCCTGGAATGAGTCAATCCCAAGTCCAATTATGAGATTGGAAATCTACCCCCTAGAGCCTACTGTCTCATTAAGAATAAAAGCATTTATGACAACAGGTATATTAAAAGCAATGCCATTGGCCTCAAACTAATACCACACAAGTGTTAACGAGTCAGGGCTAGAGAAAGACAAAGGTCTGACATCTTAAAGATGAGGCACTCCTGTAATTTGCATAATGCCTTTCCTTCAATAAATTCAAAGAACTCTGAACCCACATCAAGAACGCTAGAGAAGAAAGGCCAGGGAACTTGGGCTAATGTCCTCAGACTATCACTACATTGACATTGGGCCCCTAGACAATGGAAGACCAAAGGAGCCTTCACAATCAGTGACCATCACCCCATCTAGCCCAGAGATGGGAAATAATTTGTCCAAGTGGCAGAGCAGGCCTTGAACACAGGCCTTAGGACTTCAAGGCCCACCCTCTCTTCATTGCCCTATCTGAAGCAGGGATTTTTCTCCTGTCTGTCGCAGAGCCCTTTGGAAGTCTTGGAAAGAAGCCTACAGACCCCTGTGCACAATAATGGCTTGTGGTCTACCTTCATAATCGAAGGAAATGTGCCATCAGACTTCAAAGTGAAAGACTGCTTGTTTTCCCATCCAAGTTCACAGGCCTCCCTAAAATCTATCCAAGTATATTAAGAACCCCTGGCTTGTTGGGAAGCATGAGTGCTCATTAGCCAAAAGAGTCTCTGCTACTGTTGAAAATTTTAGGCCAGATAGATGCTGAGCAAGGAGAAGCTCCAGCTATGAGATACAAGACAAGACACAGGCAATTTCCATTCCTGATACTTGAGGAACTCACAGCCCTTCCAGGCAATGATGACTCTAATAAACCATGGAGATGTGGCTTTAAATGAACAGATGGTGGGGAATGGGGGGAGGAGGGAGGTATGTTTTAGGCTAATCTCCTTTAATCACCACTAGCGAAGCTCTGCTCAGAACCATTCACAGAATCAAAGATTCCGAGTTGTGAGAGACCTCAGAAATCAGCTAGCCCAACTCCCTCAGTTTGCCAGAGAAGGACACTGAAGCCTACAGAGGGAAAGTGATTTGCCCAAGGTCACACAGTTAGTCAGTGTCCGAGGCCAGATTTACAGGTAGGCCTTCCAGACTCCACACTCAAAACTCCATCCACTGTGCCATCTCCCTTACCAGTCTCTTAAGAGACTGAGCAACGTGTTGTGTGAGCTAGGTGCAAGTGTGCACGCAAAAAGAATAAGAGAAATAAAGGGAGAAATAACCAGGGAGGTGACTGTAGCAGGTACCATGCAGAAATCAACTGTAGGTGTATAACAGGCCTGGACTCCTGCTGCCTTATTGATGGCTCAGGTGAAAGTAAAGTCTAAACCACCTTTCTGAGATAGGGATGGCATTGTCTGCATTGATGATGGCAGCAAAGTCTATGGGGCACAGAAACCTCGAGCTGAACTGAAAGGCATTGAGACTCACACACCACCACATGGACAGTTTTGTCAGCCTTTCCCCAAAAGAAGAGAAATAAGCCAGCTCCGCGTTAAAATCTTCAGGTTGGCTCAGATTCCATCTACCTCACATGGAATCTGGCTCACTTACAAAAATGAGCCTCACAAAGGGTGAGATTTCAGTGGCAGAGCCAAGATGGTGGCTGAAAAGCAGGGAATAGCATGAGCTCCCTGCTGAGTCCCTCCAAAAACCTATAAAAATGGCTCTGAACCAATTCTAGAACTGCAGAACCCACAAAAGACCAGAGGGAAGCAGGGCTCCAGCCCAGGACAGCCTGGATGGTCTTTGGGTGAGGTCTATCCCGCACGGAGCTGGGAGCGGAGTGGAGCTGAGCAGAGCAGAGCCCAGCGTGGGCAGCACGGACCAACCAGACCAGGAGCCGGCCGGAGCAGGCCCTAGTGCCCAGAATCAGTGAGCTGCAGCAGTTACCAGACTTCTCAAACCACAAACACCAAAGACGACAGAGAAGGTTAGTGGGAAAAGCTGCGGGAGTAGAAGAAGTTCGAGGTTCGGCTACCACCCCGGGGGCAGCAGAGGTGGGGCACCTACAGAACTACAGCTGCAGTTGCTTCTGGCCCCAGGCCCACCTGGTGGGAGGAATTAAGTGGTGGATCAGAGCAGGAGTGCAGAGCCTGCTAAAGATCTAAGTCCAGTTTGGGTTGGGGGTTCTTGGGGAAGGAGGAGTGCTGGTGTGGCAGAGCTGGCACATCCCCCCAAGCTTGGAACATAGAACTCTTTAGTCTACAAGCAGTCATACCCCGCTGAAAAACTCAAGGGTCAAGTTAGTTGGTTGGGAATATGACCAGGCAGCGAAAACACACCCAGATTCAGTCTCAGACTTTGGAATCTTACTTTGGTGACAAAGAAGACCAAAACATACAGCCAGAAGAAGTCAACAAAGTCAAAGAGCCTACAACAAAAGCCTCCAAGAAAAACATGAACTGGTCTCAGGCCATGGAAGAGCTCAAAAAGGATTTGGAAAAGCAAGTTAGAGAAGTAGATGAAAAATTGGGAAGAGAAATGAGAAGGATGCGAGAAAACCATGAAAAACAAGTCAATGACTTGCTAAAGGAGACCCCCCAAAATGCTGAAAAATACACTGAAGAAAACACCACCTTGAAAAATAGACTAACTCAAATGGCAAAAGAGCTCCAAAAAGCCAATGAGGAGAAGAATGCCTTGAAAGGCAGAATTACCAAAATGGAAAAGGAGGTCCAAAAGACCACTGAAGAAAATACTACCTTAAAAATTAGATTGGAGCAAGTAGAAGCTAGTGATTTTACGAGAAATCAAGATATTATAAAACAGAACCAAAGGAATGAAAAAATGGAAGACAATGTCAAATATCTCATTGGAAAAAACCACTGACCTGGAAAATAGATCCAGGAGAGATAATTTAAAAATTATTGGACTACCTGAAAGCCATGATCAAAAAAAAGAGCCTAGATATCATCTTTCAAGAAATCATCAAGGAGAACTGCCCTGATATTCTAGAGCCACAGGGCAAAATAGAAATTGAAAGAATCGACCAATCACCTCCTCAAATAGATCCCAAAAAGAAATCTCCTAGGAATATTGTCACCAAATTCCAGAGCTCCCAGATCAACGAGAAAATACTGCAAGCAGCCAGAAAGAAACAATTTGAGTATTGTGGAAACCCAATCAGAATAACCCAAGATCTGGCAGCTTCTACATTAAGAGATTGAAGGGCTTGGAATATGATATTCCGGAGGTCAAAGGAGCTAGGATTAAAACCAAGAATCACCTACCCAGCAAAACTGAGTATCATGCTCCAAGGCAAAATAAGAATTTTCAAGAAAATAAAGGACTTTCAAGCTTTCTCAGTAAAAAGACCAGAGCTGAATAGAAAATTTGACTTTCAAACACAAGAATCAAGAGGAGCATGAAAAGGTAATCAAGAAAAAGAACAAGAAAAAGAAATCACAAGGGACTTACTAAAGTTGAACTGTTTTGTTTACATTCCTACGTGGAAAGATGATGTGTATAATCCATAAGACCTCAGTATTAGGGTAGTTGAAGGGAATATGCATATATATATATGTTTATGTATATATATGTATATGTGAGTGTGTATGTATGTATATGTATGTGTGTGTATGTGTATATATATATATATATATATGAAGAGAGAGAGAGAAGAGAGCGGGCACAGGGTGACTTGAAGATGAAGCGAAGATATCTAAAAGAAATAAAATCAAATTAAGGGATGAGAGAGGAATATATTGAGATAGGGAGATAGGGAGAGATAGAATGGGGTAAATTATCTGGCATAAAAGTGGCAAGAAAAAGCAGTTTTGTAGGAAGAGAAGAGAGGTCAGGTGAGGGGGAATGAGTGAATCTTGCTCTCATCAGATTTGACCTGAGGAGGGAATACTATACATACTCAATTGGGTAACTTACCCCTCAGGAAAAAAGGAGGAAGAAGAAGATAAAAAAGGGGGGATGATAGAAGGGAGGGCAGATGGGGGTGGAGGTAGTCAAAAAGAAATACTTTCGAAAGTGGACAGGGTCAAGGGAGAAAATTCAATAAAGGGGGATAGGTTAGGAAGGAGCAAAATATAGTTAGTCTTTCACAACATGAGTATTGTGGAAGGGTTATACATAATGATACGCATGTGGCCTATGCTGAATTGCTTGACTTCTTAGGGAGGGTGGGTGGGAAGGGAAGAGGGGAGAGAATTTGGAACTCAAAGTTTTAAAAACAGATGTTCAAAAACAAAAAAAAAGTTTTTGCATGCAACTAGAAAATAAGATACACAGGCAATGGGGTGTAGAAATTTATCTTGCCCTACAAGAAAGAAAGGTAAAAGGGGATGGGAGGGGAGTGGGGTCACAGAAGGGAGGGCTGACTGGGGAACAGGGCAACCAGAATATACGCCATCTTGGAGTGGTGGGGAGGGTAGAAATGGGGAGAAAAATTGTAATTCAAACTCTTGTGAAAATCAATGCTGAAAACTAAATATATTAAACAAAGGGTGAGATTTCTTAAGACAACCCAATATGGCAAATCTGTAATAAACTTTGTCTTTCTTTGGCTGTGAAAAAAATCTTCAGGTCAATTTATTCCCTGACTCCTGGGCCACGAATGGGAGGGACCAACAAAACACCTGACCTCTGTACCAATATGCCCTGCATGATGACTCCCCAGTCAATGTCATTTTGCAAAAATGCAAATAACAACATAGTGTCTCCAAGCCTTCTGTAATGGCATTGGATCATTCCCCACACATCTCCTTGGTTCAGCTTCCACAATAACCAGCCCTTAGCACATCAGCTTAGTGTGCACCAAGCCTTGAGAGCTGCAGCCAGGGCCCACTCAACTTGCTCCCTATAGAACAGACTGCCGTCTGCAACATTGCTTCACCCACCACAGCATCTGCACGAGCTTAGGTGTATATTCTGACAATTCCAACACTCAGCACTATTTGGAGATGGATCAGCATTAGGCTGTCAAGTGATTGTAGCTATAGACTATCAGCTGAGGCAGGGTTCAAGTATTCACTTCCATTATTTCTCATAACTTTGATTATGTAGTAGCTTTGATCAATGAATAAAACCATGCTGAGGAATCTAATTCCTTTGGTTTTTATTTTCTCCATGGCCACAGAAGAAAAATTCAGTTACACATTCTTAACAAGCACCGCCTGGGCTGTAAGACGGAAGGTTGGTAGAATTATTGCTTGTAAAATTTCGTCAATGAGGGCCCCAACTCCCTCTTCCTCCTGCAGGGAAATCAGAACATCCCTTTTGTTCTGAATCTTCTTGAGCTAGTAAAAGGAAGTGGCCTCTTACCTCTGCTGCTCTGAGCCAAGCAATTCCTCCCATCTGTGTCATTAAGCATTGTGGGAAGGCATTGAGAAAACCATCACGGAAGCCATAAACATGATTCCCTTCGGCCCCTGGCAGAATAGTTCTTAGGGAGGCCGAGAAGCAAGAAGTCAGGCCATTCTCAGCATCCCAGGAGACTCTGGGAGCTCAGCTGTGAAGCCCAGCAATCACTACCCGACCTATTAAGCCAAGGAAAAGCAAGAAGTTGCAGGAAGCTTTTTTGCAAAGATTCAAACTTTAACCAAAAAAAGCAAGTGTGTTTTATGGCAACTTAGAAGAAGTCTTGGATTTCCCCTGCCTAGCCTATGGGAAAGGCTGTTGAGCCTTTGAACACTGGCCAGCTCACCTAGGCGGGGACCACAGGTGCCTCCCACATCCCTCTGGGTGAGGCCCTTTGGGCAGTCAGGCTCCCACTAAAGATGTTAAATACCCAGGACTACAAAGGAAACCGACTATAATGAAATGCAATTATCAAAATCTATTTAAAAAAAACAAGTTCACAGCCCTTAGCTCTGGTTCAATTGGTTCACCTTTCTTGATTTAGTTTTCACTTGGCTCTCATCAAATGGGAGACCCTGAAGACCTGGGTTCAAATCCCATTCCTGCCATTAGTTGTGTGACCTTGCACACGTCACTTCTTTCCCAGGGCCTCTCTTTCCTTGGCTGTCAATGAGGAGCTTAGTCTAGATCAAAGGGACCAAACTCAAACAGAAACAAGGACCACCAAACCATACACAAGGATCGCTGTAGGCCACATATTGACTTAGAAAAGCACATATTAACATTATCTATATTTGATGGGATTTGATTTAGTTTGTTAAATATTTCACAATTCAATTTTAACCTGGTTTGGCCACTAGAGCCTTGTGTTTGCCATCTCTGAGGTCCTATCAGCTCTGGGATTTCTTCCCTCCTCCCTCCACTGAGAGCATCCATGCATTTGCTAACTCTGTTGGACTGTCTAGGTTAGAGTGATGGGGGTGTCTGCCCATGGTGTACCACAGTTAGGCTAAGGCCATTTTTGGTACCCTCGAGATAGCTCTGCCTCTACAGCAGAGAGGAGTCTGGGCATCATGCCAGACTTCTAGGTATTTAGTATTGCTATCACCATTACTATCTTTCACATCCAGGGAGCACTTTCCCATTTACCAGATGGTTTCACATACATTCTACCATTCTGTGATTGGATTGGAGCATTACAACAGCTATGTAATGTATTCTTAGTCTCTCCATTTTACAGATGGGAACACTGAGGCTTGGGGATGATTGAGCTGCTTAGCCAAGGTCACACAGCTCATAAATGGGACTCAAATCTACATCTTCAGATTTAAGTTCAGGGTTCTTTCTGCTCCATCATCCTGCCATCTTGCTGCCTGGCCTGATGTTAGCGGACAGCTCAGGTAGCCAGTGGCATTACAAGAAGCATAGTACCCATGGATGTGGTGGGGGTAAGACTTGTCCTCCTCCCATCTACAAAAGGGGTTCAGTTCCAAGCATCACATTTTATGAAGATTATTGATAACCTGCAATAATGGGGAGGGAATCAGCTCTCAAAACCAGGCAGTCCAGAGTCCAATATGTACTAGCTTTGCGACCCTGGGGAGGAGGGGAGGAGGGAGAAGGGAATAACTATTCATTAAGTACCTACTATGTACCTACAAACACTTCCCAAATATGATCCCTGGGGAGTAGGTGCTATTATTATCCCCACTTTACAGATAAGGAAACTGAAGCAGCCAGAGGTGAAGTGACTTGCCCAGGGTCACACAGCTAATAAGTGTCCGAGGCTGGATTTGAACCCAGGTCTTCCTAACTCCAGGCTTAGTGTCCTGTCCACTGCACCACCTAGTGGCCTGAGCAAGTCGCTTAATTCTCCATGTTGTAGTCAACTCTCCAAAACACTACGTTTCAGAAGTGCTGACCTGCATTAGTAGAGGGTTTGCACCTCACCTAGAAGTTCCCGATCCCAAGAAATCACCATCCCAATCCCTATCTGGAGGTCATCTAGAAGACAATCAGAATGATGATGGCCCTCCAGTCCAGGCCAGATGCGACTCTGGTGAAGGAACTGGACATATTTAGTCCAAAGAGAATATGGCTCAGGGGGACCATGAGGCACATGGTGGAGAGGTCGGCCTTGTTCTGCTTGTCCCGTGAGATCAGAAGGAGGCGTAATCAGGTGAGGCTACAGCTTGGAACCCTGGACCTGGCCAGCACATCCACTATCCATCACATCCCATGGCTCCGTGATGGACCCACATTTTTCCCAGAGGAAGACATCCTTTAAGTCAATTTGTCTTCCCAATTCCCAACTGGAGCCAATTCTACCAATGTTCTACTAGTCTCCCCAGCATTAGGGGGGTAAGGCTTTTGAGTGACAAAGGCCATCATTCTCATAGACCAATGGTCTATGGCCAACTCATCCTGCCTTGACTTCCTTTCATCCAAAGGCACCTCTTCTTCACTTTGGGCTTCCATAAGCCTGTTGATCATCTGCCTGTGGAGGGAAGGTGGCTGGGTGGGATTATACCATGCCCTTCTGGATAGGGCAGGAGTTTAGAAGCCACATTGCTCAGTGCCCATAACAAGCATCTACCTCCCTCACCAGGGGCCCATGTTGAGAAGACAGTGTTCTTCTCTCCAATTGGGTTTCACAGTAAGAGCATCTTTCCCTCCTGCTTGGATAGAAGCTGTCGTTGGAGCTTGGAGGGCAATTTCATGACTCAAAGCAGATGAATATTTCCTTTTATGTACTACTCTTTACTTTGCCAGGTAGAGAACAGCTGCTTTCATTCCCACCCCCTATCTTTTTTTTTGCAAAGTATTGTCTACACTGCACTATTTCTCACCTGTGTCTGGAGTCTCAAATCAGGGAAAATGACTATTTGATGTTCATTAAAGACATCCTACATGCTCTCCCTGTTCCATTTGGACAGAGTGCCAGAGCATGCCTTCAAAGCCACTACAACATATAATGGGACCCCAGGAAGGCCCACCTACCCCCACACTGAGGCAGCAGAATCCAATGGAAAGAACCATGGGGCTAGAGTCTGAGGGTCTGGGTTCCAATCTCAGCTCTGCTACTTAGTGCCTGTGTAAGCTCAGGTAAGCCCCTTCCCCTTCAGCACCTCAGTGTCCTCCTCTGTAAATTGAGACCTCTAAGCAGGATCCCCTGTGGCTCTCTGGTCCTCTTCACACATCTTCTGAACCACCTGGCATCTCATTGCTATGCCTTAATGCTTTGGGATTAATATGTGTTTTCTGGCTGGTATCCTCATTTGAGATCTTTGCTAAGACTATGGATCTTTCACTCTTTAGTGTGAATTCGCTCATAAAATTGTTTTTGCTCCCCTAAAGTTAGCACAAAGTCAGATACTGAAGGAATGGGAGCTGAAGGCAGAGCTGGGCCATTCTTCCAAGAGCTGCCTCCTTGTTACGTGCCTGGACATCCTGACTGATGCACCAACATGGGCCTGCCCTACTCTAGGGGGTTAGAGGATTGGCCTGGCATTCGGCTCCAGCCCAAGCCAATCGTGCTCCCCCTACACTTGAATCCTGAGCCTCTCTTTCCTTTTTTTCAAAAATGGGTCCCCTCTTTCCATTTGAAGTATCTATGCAGACAGAAAAGAGTTGGGATAAAAGCTCCCCTGTTTGGGGGGGCCTCCATTCAGCCCCCGGGGCCTGCCCCAAGAGCTGGCCCCAGGACAGAAAGATGACAATTCTTGGAGCTTTTAGGTTTGCAGAACACTCTGTAAGTATCACTATCCCTCTTTTACAGACAAGGAAACTGAGACTCCAAGTAGTAAAGTGATTTGCCAATGGTAGCACAGCTAGCAAGTGCCTGAGGTGGGATTCAGGCTCTAGTTTCCTGGCTTCAGGTCCAATACCCTCTCCACTCATGGAGTAACATCTTGGAGAAGAGAATTCAAATTCATAAAGGTGGAGAACTAAGCCAAAGCAATGGGGTTGAAGGGCGGAAGGACCAAGGACAGAGCTATAGACTCAAAGGCCAAACTCCCTCTAAACCAGGTGGAAATGGGGAAGTTACAGGTCCGTCTGAGCACAGAGGATGGAAAGATCACTGTTGGTCGATCCCACAAGGCAGTATGCATTCTAATGGGCGGCTCAGGCCTGGGGAATTAAGGTTCTGTTGGCTTTTGACTGAAAGATAGCTAGGCTAGCTTAAACAACCTCTCATACCTTCACTAAAGGATGTTATTGATTGAGCCTAGGGGAGTGGAGCAAAGCACAAGAGGTATGGAGATTCAAAAACATTTTCGTTTCCTCACAGCCACTAAGGGCTTAATCAAGATAGAATATCTAACTTAAACATACGAGTGGCCCAATAAACGCATGATGAGGACCTACTTCCTGGATTGCTCGTCCTTCTTCCCTCCTACAGACATTAGCCAGCATTCTGTCCGAAGCCATGACAAGCAATTATTTGAGCCAAAATACAATGTTGAACAGAGATGAAGCCTGGGCCTCCAGCTGTAGGTAGCAGGCTCTGAGTGGGTATTGTTGCAGAGTTCAGATTTCTGTTGTATTTCAGGCACTTCTTAGTCAGTTGTCCGGGTTTCTCCTGGTCACTAGTACCCTGTTGCACTGACCTCCAGCTCTCCTAATAGCTAAGCCAGAGAGCTAAGGTCAAGCCCACGCGGAGGGCCAAATAAACAATACCATGGGGAAAGCAGCCTCAAAGCAGCCATCGGAGCCCTTGCTCCAGTCATCCAGAATGTGAACATTCCTAACAAGCCACTATCACTGGCAGAGGAAAGGACTCCCAGGCAGAGGGAGGGCGGTGGAATTCCAACAGGCCTCTGATGTGATAGAAGGCTGGACTGAAAGACTCCTTCTGCAGAAGAGATGAAGAAACTCCACTGGGTCAGGAAATATCCAAATGCCACCCTAAAAACCAACAGGCTAAAACACCTGCAGAATATTTCGCACCTCTTGGAAACTCACCTGTCCTCTGGAAAGGGCACACCTATGGTTCGCAGAGATGCCAATTAAGTCTTGGTTTTTCTTTTGTGGATCTATTTGAGTAAAAGCAGGTTCATGGGGCTTACCTCCCACTGAAAAGTAATCTAGTTCAGAGTTTTCATGAAATGAAGGCCTGGGGAGTTGTAGGCAGAGAAAGGAAGGTGGGAATAAAAAATTCCTCCCAAGGAGCCGCTTTCCTGCAATTGCTGGTAATGCGGAGCTGCCCACAGGTGCAGGGCCCAGGGCCCACAGCTTTGGGCTGCTTTCCTTGCTAAATCAATCTTCAGCTTCTTTGTCCTGCCCTCTCACTGGTGGGCCCAAAATAGGGCATCGAGCAGATCTCCCTACCCTGGCTGGAGGCCACTGAGACACTGAGTTGTGTCTTTCCCTTTGGGCCAATCTAGCGCCAATTGGACAAGCATTTCTAAGTGCCTGCTATGTGCAAAGCACTGGGCTTGCAGAACCCTGACTCCTCCTAGATACCAGCAAGGACCTCAAGTCTGGCAGCCGGACCACTGGCTCCAGCACTTCTTATGGGGAGGTCTCCAGAGAGGGATGGAGCTCTGTATCCCCCCTCCCCGGAGGAAGTGAGAACTTGACATTGAGGATGGAGTGCTGATGCAGGACTGGCTGGAGCCACGAAGAGCCCCCAGCCAGGGGCCTCATGGGGAACCTTGCCAGGACATCCTGCTTGACTGGCAAGGAGAAGCCGCAGGCACCAGAGATACTGCAATGCAGAGAAAGGCCAGTCTCAAGTCTGCCTGTGCCTATGTGACAGGGAGAACCAGGTGGCTGTTGGTGAGATGAGCTCAGTGCTCCCTTGGGGGAGAGTGGAGACCCACTCACTCCCTTTTCCTCTGAGAATGGGGCAAAGAGAAAGCAAACCCCTCCACGGCTGCCCTTTCACCTGCATTTTAGGGGCTTCCTAATAAGTGGTTGAAGCTCAAACCAGAGCACGATCAATGCTATGCTCCTTCGGCTCACGGGAATGGACACAGAGAGTGGAATAGAAGAGATGACCTGAAAAGGCGAAAGAGAAACGTTTGAGATTTTGGAAACACAACAGAGATTTTTCGATTTTGCAAAAGCAAACTGGCTGAGGGTTTGAGAGCCACACATCTAATAAAAATGAGCAGTGAAGAGAGGGAGAGAGAATAATCCCTGGGCAAATAGTACTAGAAGTTGAGCTAATCAAAGCACAGAGATGAGAGGGTGAGTGGGAGCAGGTGCCCATGCCCCCATCTCCTCCAAAGGCAGCAGCCTCACCTGGGCTGGGCTCCAAAGGAAAGCATGCTCATCAGAAGCAGGGAGGGAGATCAGTTTCTTCGGAAGAAGGGAGGAAGCAGGGAGCCCCCACCCTGATTCCATGCACAAGCAGACCCCTTGGACAAATGGAGCACTAAACAGCTCTGCCCACCGTGCTCACCAAGACTGCTGGTGACTACAAAGCTAAACAAAATGGGCCCTGGCTTATTTTCTATCGAGGGCAAGGAGTTCTTAACCTGAGGTCTATGAACTTGATTTGAATAAAACTCTAACTAACATTTAGCATCTCCTTCAATTATGAAGGCAACCAATAAATCATTACTCTGAGCAGGAGTTGTAGACTGCCCCAAAGACAGCACACAAACAAGGTGAAGAACTGCAGTATATGGAGCGGGGGAAGCATCATGTCCACGTCCAACATAATAAACAAAGTAATTTCCTGGAGTAGGCCCTAGTAACTGGCACACAGGGTGTTCTGGGAAGACTTCCTGTAAGGGGTAGCATTTGAGCTGAGCTTCAGAGGACACTGAAGGATTGAAAGTGACAGAGGTGTGAAGAGAATGCATGGTAGGCCTTGGAGAAAGCCTGGTCAGTCATACAGAGGTGGAAATGGGATGTCATGCATGAGTGGCAGGAAGTAGCCCAACTGGGCCTAAACCTACAAAGCACAAAGGAGAGTAATAGACAACAACTGAACGTCCTCCTTCCCTCTTGAAGCCTTTCTAGATGTGCCACCTGCTAGTGCCTTCCTCCCAATAAATTACATCATGTATACATGCATAGATTCTATTCCCCCTGACAAAATGTAAGCCCCTTGAAGGCAGGGACCTTTGTCTTTGTATCTCTAGTACTTGACACAGCACAGGTGTCTGATAGATTTATTTAATCTGGTTAATTGAATAAGCCTAGAAAGGTGGCCAAGCAGGGAGCTATGACCTGGCATTAGGGTAAGAATTGGGACTGGCTAGCCCTCAGGCTATGATCCTGTAGTCCTATGACCTTCGGGAGGAGGAAGTCTGCTCAAGAGACCTTGCTCAGAGAGTGCTTCTATGGCTAGGGACCCTCCTCTGAGAAAACCTGTGGGCAGGAAGGACCATCGAGGAAATTGGGTTAAGTGTGACCCTGACTTCTCATCTCCTCCTCATGTGCTCACACAAATCCACTGCCCAGGATACATACCATGAGCCAAGTGCCTTCCTCACTTCCTATTGCTCTAGTGGGGCTACCAATGGCACACGTGGAATTTCCATTACTTACCCCTTCCTCTTAACATGGGGCCAGCCCAGCTTCTTTTTCATTCACACATTTCATTGACAACATCTCATATACAACCTCTCCTTCTTAATGACTTGTTGGAAATTTGTCCTACCCTGCTCCCATGCCCACTGTGCCCCTCTCTGTTGCTCTTTAGGGGATCCTATATTGCACATCTTTGGAGAGCAGTGTTCCATGACTTGCAGTCATATACCACCACAGGAAGAGGAGAGGTATTGAAGAGAAGGGCCTTTGTTTCATGTGAGAAGCTTTGAGGATATTAACAGCACTGACAATTTCCCAAAGGCCAGGCATCCTCCTATTCAATTCTGGGCTCCAGAGCATGCCAGAAAATGCAAATAATCCAAGTTTCTAGGTCTGAGTGAACTCCGTCACATGGTATTAAAAGAACAAAGGCTTATGGGAGCGCCATTGGAAATATCTGAGAACCTGCAGAAAATGGGAGAGAGGCCAGAAGACTGGAAACAATCAGATATTTTCCCAATTTTCAAAAATGGAGAAAGAGTGAAGTCCATAAACTGTAATCCCACAATCTTGGCAATTCTCTCTAGCTAAATTCTAAAATAAATTAGGAAAAAGATGATTTGTGAGCCCTTAGCAGGGATCACTGTGGGCCATCACAGGGTCACTAGGAACAACTTGTGGCGCTAAAGACAAAGGCTCCATCCTTAACTTTATAATTCATGTATTTTGCATCCTACATATTTTTAAAATATTTCACCAAAATGACGCTTCTTTTACCATAAGGTGATACAATCAAAGACTGTTAGTGTTAGGGCTGAAAGGGGACTTAGAAGCCACCATTTAATAAAAGAGAAAACTGAAGTCAAGAAAGAGAAATCTCCCTGCCCCAAGTCACATGATGAACTAATGGTAAAGCCAACACTAGATGCCTTAACCCTCTTTCCACAGCATCACCTCCCAAAGTATGCTAAATATCAGGGCACTGTATACACTTCGGCAAGCTCTAGGCCCACTGGATTCATCATAAGCTCCTTTGTGGTTAAGGAGGAGTGCAGCTTTCCAAACACACTTCAATCTTTGCATGAATCCGTGATCTCATGGATGTAGCAACTTCCTCCAATGTTTCATATTGTAACCTATCCATATGCATTCAGCCTCTGCCATTCTTCTATGTGTTTGCCTTTAAAGTCTCACTCCAAGTATCTGCCCACTGAGTTAGAGGCCTTCCTTGAGGCCTCAATACTCCCTGGGGCCCAATGTAGCACATAGCACCCATCTATGATGCCTCACTCACTGCTTGACCAACTCATCTCCTTTTCCCATTACATATGTCCTGGATAGCATCTCCAATATCACTTCTCATGTACAGGCCATTACAGGAACCATACCATACCCAACTTGTGCCCAGCATGCACCTTTCTCTCCACTGACTTTTGGTCAGCCATAATTTGGAGAATATACTCTAGAGAACTTCTACTTGGAGATTCTTAAGCAGTAATATTAGGGAAAGCTTTCCTTCTCCTTCTTATGTCCTTAGATGTGAGAGGCTAAGGGGACCTTCAAACCCAATCCAACTTGGAATTAGCTTTCTCAGCAGAAAAGAAGCACCAAGAGCTCAATATGCCCAGCTGTCAGACACCTGGTGCTGCCCATCTCAGTGCAGTGATATACTGCTAAGTGTGCTTCTCTTCACTGGGAAAACATCACACTCCATGTTCTTCCAGTTCCTGGCATCAAAAGTGATTGAAAGATGCCAGAGAACCTTCCAGAGCCTCTCCTAGCCCCAGAAGGGCTGGGCAAAGAAGACCAATGCCTCTAAGACTAGAGGGTAGCATTGAAACCATTGGGGGAGCCAGCTAGAAGAAGAGGGAAAGTCCTTTGTGTGCTCCAACAAGCTCACTGGCCCCAGGTCCAGCCAATCTAGGGGTCACAACTGGAAGTTCTCTTGTGGGTGGAGCTCTACGAGTCCTAAAATAGCCATGAAATGCACCTTTCTACTGTGGAAGAAGCAAGTGGACATTTGTCATAATCCATGGTCCATGGGGCATCGATGATGCTAGCTGAAATCCTGGCTTTCTGTTGATCAGGCCTCACAAACCTAGCACAGGTTGCTCTTTGGCTTCTTGGCCTTGCATTCAGAGCCCTTTCAAGGAGGCTCACAGCCATTGCCTCAGGAAGGCTTCACAATAAGCAGTCCTGTTTCTCTCCAGGCTGCCTAGGCCCCTGTTTCTCATCCTGCTCTGGCTCCTGCAGCCTCTCTCTCATTGGATGGCTTCTCCCCGAGCCTCCACTGAAGGAGGGCAGCCAGGCTAGCCACATCTCATGTTCTCCAGCTTGTATTCTAGACTTTCTGTAGTATGCCCTCAGATGGGCACTTTTGCCACACACACACACACACCCCACACCCCCACACACACACCCCCACACCCCCACACACACTCCACACTCTTTTACGTGTTGTCTTTCCCCAACGTAAGCACTTTGAGGGTGGGTCTTTTTATTCGTATTCCCAATGTTTGACATGATACCTGGAACAGAGGTAAGTCCTTAATAAATGTCTATGGGCCAAGGGAATAACTGTAAGGCAAGCTGAACAAATGTCGGTAGATCCATTTTACGGATGAGGAAAGTCAAGCCCAGACTGATTCACTACATGATGTGTCCAAGGGAACTGCACCTATCAGCTGGCCAAGCCTGAAGTAAACTCCACAAAGTCAGGCCTCTGGGCAGTTCAAGTGGCAGATAGTCCTTCCAACACACTGCAACAGTTTAAATTTGGGCTCCAAAGGGATGCTTCGGGATGGGGGCTGAGTCAAACCCCAAAGAAGCTGGAGGTCCCAGAGGGCTGTTTGTACATTCACCCCAGTACACTGGGTCCCGTTTATGGTACTGACACTAAAAGCAAACAAATTCAGAACCAAGGAGCAGAAAGGCAGAGATTCTTAACGGGGTATCTGTGAACACAACTAGGTGGCGCCATAGAGTACAGGGTATCAGGCCTGGAGTGAGGCAGGAAGGAGAGTTCAAGTGTGGCCTTAGACACTTCCTAGCTGTATCACCCTGGGCAAGTTACTTCACACTGTCTGCCTCAGTTTCTGAGGCTGTTGTGAGGATCAAATGATATATCTGCACAATAGCACTAGCACAGTGACTGGCGCAGAGTAGGTGCTTTATAAACATTAACTATGATTATTATCGGTGCTTTCAAATATACTAAGAATTATATTTCAGTGGAGCTGATCTCTTTTGTAATCCTATCTACTAGTCTTTCTGCATTATACACAAGTATGGCCATAGACTTCTTCACTGGACTGACTGCCCAAGGGGTCTAGAATACAAACAAGGTGAAGAACCCTTACACTAAGGCTTTAATACACCAACCAACATCAGAGCACAGGCCCATGGGAAAAAGTGGGGAGTGAGCACCCCCTCTGCCATCCGGCCTTGGCTTGACACCCTTCAGTGAGGTACTTCATCACGCATGGGGCACCCCCAACCACATTGGTAGGAAATGGCCCTTGATATTCAGCTGAAATGGGCCTGCGTACAATTCTCACCCACAGCTCCTAGACTAGACCAAGGAGGACAAATTAGTCCCTCTTCCATGTGGTAGTGCTTCAGATACTTGTAGGCAGTCTCTCTTCCCCCCAACTCTGGTCAAGTCCTCTTTTCTCCTCTGAAAAAAAAACTGGAAGTGGAAGAAGTAGAAACAGGTAAGAATGGAAAATACTGGGAAATCACTAACTCTGGGCATCATAGAGCATTGCTCACTTAGCTGAAAGCCTGGCATATATAGCTGATGAAGCAAGAGCATCACTTGAGTGTCTGCTGTGGGTCAAGGAAGGTCTGTGTAAAAGGGCTAAGGACAAGGTCTACAGTTTCTAATGTCATGGGAGAGGTTCTCCATGTCCACCAAAAAGTCTTAAGAATAGAAATAACTCAGCTGAATTTTTCCTGGTAACAAAGAACTGGAAGGAGAATGGTCACCCACCTGCTGGGCAAGGGATGGACAAACTCGGGCACAGTAATGGAATGGAATGCCATCGCCATAACGAATGAAGAATATTACGAATTCAGAGAAACGGGGGGCAGAGCCAAGATGGCCGTGTGAAGGCAGCGTCTTACCGGAGCTCTCTCACAAGGTCTGTCAGATTCCCATAAAAAAGTGAATTGGAGCAGATTTGAGAGAGTCAGAAACCGCGAGGAGTCTGTGTGGGACAAATTTCTGAGCCGGGAGAGTCTGAAAGGCCGGAGGCACGAATCTGTAGGCTCGGAGAGGGCTCGGTGCAGAGCTGCTCCAGACCAAGGCAGAAGCGGCTGGCCGGGAAATCCACGTGGGAGACGGGCTGGGAGAAAGCTGGGCACCCGAAACCGGCAGAGATCCCCAGGACTCCTAACACAGGACGGCAGTCTGTGGAAGCGAGGAGAGGCAGCGCAATGCCACCGGCTGTGAAAACACCGACTACCAAGGCTTGCAGCCCAAACGTATGAAACGCGGGTTCTTGAACTTCCGGGAGGCTTAATGCCCAGGTAAACAGCTCTAATCCCTCCCCCCCCCACCCAGAGAATTCCTCAGGAAAAAAAAGAATGCTGGAACTGAGCAGAAAGTAGTGGGGCTTCAGTGGTCAAACAGTAGAAGTTCATCAGTCCCAGAGGGGCAGAGTCGGCAGGGGTCAACGCCAGAAGCCCAGACGTAACCTTGCTCCCCCAGGGGAAGTGCCAGACATCAGCTCAAACAACAAACAGCTGAGACCATTGCTGAAAAGCAAGTGCTGGAGAGCACCCATAGGGAGTGAGAAGCCAGGGAGCCAGACCCCTTCCCCACACCTCAGGAAACTGAAGGTTATAATTCTAGACTCACAACCCCCAGAATAAGAAAGCTGGGACAGAAAGCCCTGAGACCCACAGATAGAAATTCATTGTAAAGCCAGCAAAAGGCAAACCAACATGAAGAAGAACACAAAAAACCGAGGACAATAGATTCTTTTTATGGAGACAGGCAGGATCAAAATACCAACATAGAAGAGGATAGCAATGACATGGTAGATACATCAGATACCTCAAAAGCTAATATGAACTGGTCTCCAGCCCAAAAAGCACTGCTGGAAGAGCTAAAGGAGGATTTTAAAAACCAAATTAGGGAGCTAAAAGAAAATATGGAAAAATGGAAAAATCCACTGATGAAATCAAGTCCCTAAAGAATAAGATTGGCGAAATGGCTATGGAGATTCAGAATCTAGAGAGAGAAAATGACACCCTGAGAGGCAAAATCAACCAATTGGAAAAGGAGACTCAAAAGCAAAATGAAAACACTAACTCATTTAAAATTAGACTTGAGCAAGTGGAAGCTAATGAATCTATGAAGCACCAAGAAGTAGTAAAACAAAATGTAAAGAATGAAAAAATAGAAAAAAATGTGAAATATCTGATTGGAAAAACATCTGACCTGCAAAACAGATCCAGGATAGACAATTTAAGAGTTATTGGTCTACCGGAAATCCACGATGAAAAAAAGAGCCTTGACAGTATCTTCGAAGACATTATAAAAGACAACTGCCCAGAGATCCTAGAACCAGAGGGCAAAATAGTCATTGAAAGAATTCACCGATCACCCCCTGAAAGAGATCCCAAACTGAAAACACCAAGAAATATTATAGCCAAATTTCAGAGCTATAAACTCAAGGAGAAAATACTGCAAGCAGCCAAAAAGAAGCAATTCAAATATCGTGGAACTACAGTCAGGATCACGCAGGATCTCTCAGCTTCCACATTAAAAGACAGGAGAAATTGGAATATGATATTCCGAAGGGCAAAGGAGCTGGGACTACAACCAAGGGTCAAGCAGGTGTAGCAATCCTAATCTCAGACAAAGCAAAAGTAAAGATAGATTTAATTAAAAGAGATAAGGAAGGACATTATATCCTGCTAAAAGGCACCATAAACAATGAAGCAATATCATTGCTTAACATATATGCACGAAGTGGTAAGGCATACAAATTTCTAGAGGAGAGGTTAAGGGAGTTACAGGAAGAAATAGAGAGCAAAACTATAATATTGGGAGACCTCAACCTCCCCCTTTCTGAACTTGATAAATCTAACCTCAAAATAAATAAGAAAGAAGTTAAGGAGGTGAACAGAATTTTAGAAAAGGCAGATATGATAAACGTCTAGAGAAATCTGAATGGGGAGAAAAAGAAATATCCTTTTTTTCTCAGCGGTACATGGCACATACTCAAAAATTGACCATGTTCTAGGACATAAAAACCTCACAATCCAGTGCAGAAAGGTAGAAGTAGTCAAAGCATCCTTTTCAGATCATGATGCAATAAGAATCATTTTTAATAAAGAACCATGGAAAAATAAGCTAAAAACTAATTGGAAACTAAATAATTTAATTCTAAAGAATGAGTGGGCCAAAGAACAAATCAGAGAAACAATTAATAACTTCATTCAAGAGAATGACAATAATGAAACAACATACCAAAACTTATGGGATGCAGCAAAAGCAGTTCTTAGGGGAAGTATTATATCCCTAAATGCCTACATGAATAAAATAGGGAAAAAGGAGATCAATGATCTGGGCATACAGCTGAAAAAGCTAGAAAAAGAGCAAATTGAAAACCCCCAATTAAATACCAAATTAGAAATACTGAAAATCAAAGGAGAGATTAATAAAATTGAAACCAAGAAAACTATTGAATTAATAAATAAAACAAAGAGCTGGTTTTATGAAAAAACCAATAAAATTGATAAACCTTTGGCCAATTTGATTAAAAAAAAAGAAAGAAGAAAATCAAATTACCAGTATCAAAAATGAAAAGGGTGAGGTCACCTCTAATGAAGAGGAAATCAAAACAATAATTAGGAATTATTTTGCCCAACTGTATGCCCATAAATTTGACAACCTTAGAAATATGGATGAATATCTACAAAAACATAAACTGCCCAGGCTAACAGAAAAGGAAGTGAAATTTCTTAATAACCCCATCTCAGAAAAAGAAATTGAGCATGCCATCAATGAACTCCCTAGGAAAAAATCTCCAGGGCCAGATGGTTTTACATGTGAATTCTATCAAACATTTAAAGAACAACTAATTCCAATACTTTGTAGACTATTTGGGAAAATAGGTGAAGAAGGAGTCCTACCAAATTCTTTTTATGACACAAATATGGTACTAATACCCAAACCAGGTAGAGTCAAAACAGAGAAAGAAAATTATAGACCAATTTCTCTAATGAATATTGATGCAAAAATTTTAAATAAAATGTAGCAAAAAGATTGCAGCAACTCATCACGAGAATAATACACTACGACCAGGTAGGATTTATTCCAGGAATGCAAGGCTGGTTCAATATTAGGAAAACTATTAGCATAATTGACCATATCAAAACAAAACTAGCAGAAACCATATGATCATCTCAACAGATGCAGAAAAAGCCTTTGACAAAGTACAACACCCATTCCTATTAAAAACACTAGAAAGCATAGGAATAAGTGGAACCTTCCTCAAAATTATAAATAGCATCTACCTAAAACCATCAACAAGCATTATTTGTAATGCGGATAAACTAGATGCATTCCCAATAAGATCAGGGGTGAAACAAGGATGCCCATTATCACCCCTATTATTCAATTTGGTACTAGAAACATTAGCTGTAGCAATAAGAGAAGAAAAAGAAATTGAAGGAATTAGAATAGGAAAAGAAGAAACTAAATTATCACTTTTTGCAGGTGATATGATGATTTATCTAGAGAATCAAGTAAAAAACTACTTGAAATAATAAACAACTTTAGCAAAGTTGCAGGATATAAAATAAACCCACATAAATCCTCAGCATTCCTATACATTACTGACAAAGCCCAACAGCAAGAGATAGAAAGAGAAATTCCATTCAAAGTTACTGAAGGCACTATAAAATATTTGGGAGTCTATTTGCCAAGACAAACCCAGGGCCTATATGAACATAACTATGAAACACTTTGCACGCGAATAAAATCAGATCTAAATAAATGGAAAAATATCAGTTGCTCATGGTTAGGCCGAGCTAATATAATAAAAATGACAATTTTACCTAAATTAATCTATCTATTCAGTGCCATACCAATCTAACTATCAAAAAATTATTTTACTGAGCTGGACAAAGTAATAACAAAATTCATCTGGAAAAACAAGAGGTCTAGAATATCTAGGGTACTAATGAAAAGACATGCTAGAGAAGGTGGCTTAGCCATACCAGATATTAATCTGTACTACACAGCAGCTGTCATCAAAACTGCCTGGTACTGGTTAAGAAACAGGGGTGTGGATCAGTGGAATAGGATAGGTACACAAGTAGGAGAAATCAACAAGTTTAGCAATCTACTCTTTGATAAAACCAAAGAGGCCAGCTTCTGGGCTAATAATTCACTATTTCACAAAAACTGTTTGGAAAATTGGAAAATGGTAGGGCAAAAACTGGGCATAGACCAATATCTTACACCATATACCAAAATAAAGTCAAAATGATTTAGGAGTAAAAGCTGATACTATAAGTAATTTGGGAAAGCAAGGAATAGTTTACTTATCAGATTTGTGGAAAAGTAAAGAATTCATGACCCAACAAGAGATAGAGAGCATTACAAAATGCAAAATGGATAATTTTGATTATGTCAAATTGAAATGTTTTTGTACAAAAAAAGCCAATGCAACAAGAATTAGGAGGGAAGCAGAAAATTGGGAGAAAATCTTTGCAACTAGTATCTCTGATAAAGGCCTCATTTCTAAAATATACAGGGAACTGAGCCAAATATATAGGAATACAAGCCATTCCCCAATTGAGAAATGGTCAAAGGATATGAACTTTCAGAGGAAGAAATTAAATCTATAGGCATATGAAAAAATGCTCTGGATCACTACTGATTAGAGAAATGCAAATCGAAACAACTCTTAGATACCACATCTCTCCTGTCAGATTGGCTAAAATAACAAAACAGGAAAATGATAAATGCTGGAGAGGATGTGGGAAAATTGGAACATTGTTACATTGCTGGTGGAGTTGTGAAATGATCCAGCCATTTTGGAGAGCAGTTTGGAACTATGCCCAAAGGGCTATAGAAATGTTCATACCCTTTGATGCAGCAATACCACTTCTAGGGTTGTATCCCAAAGAAATCACACAAGCAGGAAAAGGACCCATATGTACAAGGATATTTATAGCGGCTCTTTTTGTGGTAGCCAAGAGTTGGAAATCAAAGGGATGCCCATCAATTGGGGAATGGCTGAACAAGCTGTGGTACATGAAGGTAATGGAATACTATTGTGCCATAAGAAATGGGGATGATGCAGACTTCGTAACAACCTGGAAAAACCTACACGACATAATTCTGAGTGAGCGGAGCAGAGCCAGGAGAACATTGTGCACAGCCACAGATTTATGGATTCTGTGAGGACCAACCCTGACATACTTCGCTCTTCTCAGCAACCTAAGGTGCAAGGAAAACTCCAGGGGACTCACAATGGAGAATGCTATCTTCATCCAGAGAAAGAACTGTGAAGTTTGAATACAGATTGAGGCGCACTACATGCTCGCCTTTTTTGCTTCTCTTTTGTTTTTGTTTTTGGGTTGTTTTTTTTTCTGGTTCTGTTCCTTCTTTCTCATGATTCATTCCATTGGTCATAATTCTTCTCCACAACTTGACTAGTGTATAAATTAATTCAATGCGAAGTTATACGTGATAGTTATATGAGATTCCATGCTGTCTTGGGGAGGGAGGGGGGAGGGAGGGGAGAAAATCTGGAACTCAAAATTATGTAGAACCGTGTGTGGTAAACAAAAAATAAATAAATAAATTAAAAAAAAAGAATTCAGAGAAACATGGGGAGTTGGGTGGACTCAGCAGCAGAGGGTCAAATAAATGGAACCAGGCCGACAATTTACATGATGACTGCCAGAAGGTAAAGGAAAATCACAAACTGAAACACTTCCGAACTTGGATCAGTGCAATGTTCGTTTGGAACTTTCGAGGACTCTCGGAGAGGCCGTGGCCCCTAGATCCGGAATGGGCCATATATTGTCAGACATGAGCAATGTTTAGGTTTATTTTGCCTAGCTCCACTTCTTTCTTACAAGGGAGTGCTGTAGGAGAGGAGGATTGTTGGAAAATGACAATGGTGTAAAAAATGAATTTGTTTAATATCTTAAGAATTTAGGAAACCCTACCCAAGGGAGCACAGAGAGTGAGAAAAACTAGAGGAGAGTAGACAAGCCCTGGGAGAAGGGACATGAGCAAGAGTAACAAGGTAAAAATTGTATGACAGATTGCTCTAAGGTCACCGAGAAAAGTGCTGAAGATGAAGGTGACTGCCTGATGACTGAGCATTGTGTGGGCCGGCTCCAAGGCCAGGTCTTAGGATGGCCACTTGTGGGAGATCCTGGTCAGGAGAGATTGTACCGGATGCCTTCTGAATTCCCCTCCAACCCTGAGCTTCCCCAGCCAAGTCCCCAAAGGACCCAGGTATGTTCACATAGACTCCCTGGGCATTACTAGATAAATAGGTAAGGTAGCAATGAAGTTGCCTGGGGTTGGGGAGGGAAGATGGGAAGGAGAATGCAAGTGAACTTTTAATACGCATCTTCCAATTGATACCTGGGAGTCCCAAAGGAAAGAGATTGTTGCTTTCTTGCATGGGAAACTTTGAAGAATTCAGAGAGGCATTTACAGCATTGTGTTAAACTGATGTCCCCTACCAAATTACATTTCTATCCTCAAAATAATTCTAATTTCGTAAGTGTCTTTCCCAGGCAGATGGGATGATTTTAGACACTCAGCCCCTCCCATCTACATTCTTCCCGAAAGGTACTTTTTTCCTACTTCACTGACTCCACAGTGAGCCTGCCTCATGATGTTGGGAGGGACTCACTGGCTTCTCCTGGGCTTCCATTGGCACTTGGAGCTGAGAAAACAGCAAGTCTTTTACCTCAAGGCTCCCAGGAGACTGGGATTAACAACTCCTGTCCCAGCCAACATACTTGATTTGGGGGGTAATTTGGGGGGTGAAACGGAGTCCTGTGCCTTTGTGACCCTATTTGTAAAGGAAGACTTTTAATGGCCATTTTTCTTGGGTTGGATGACCCTCAGCAGCCTTGCACATGCCTATAGATGCTGCCAAACCTTTAAGGTCTGAGATTGACAGCACCTGGATCTTCTCTCCTTGCCTAAGTTTATTCTGTTTGCATTTTCGCAGATGTGGATGTGTCCAGAAGACTCTCCGATTTCCAAGACAATAAAATTCTTCCCATTTCTTCCAGTACAATCCAAGGCCCATATGAAATCTGTCCAGGAACCATCTTCCCTCTTCAGTTGGACTCCTGGCACAGGGAGCTGCCACCTTATCCATTTTGTTTTCCAGATTCTGCTCCCAGGGGCTTTGTTCGGTTTTTGAAACATCTGAAATAAATGACCCCGTTGTTTCCATGCACGACCACCAGGTGGCAGTGGTAGGCCAGGGGCACACTTTCAGGACATGGCCACCAGGTGGCAGCGGTAGGCCAGGGGCACACTTTCAGGACACGGCCACCAGGTGGCAGTGGTAGGCCAGGGGCACACTTTCAGGACACGGCCACCAGGTGGCAGTGGTAGGCCAGGGGCACACTTTCAGGACACGGCCACCAGATGGCAGCGGTAGGCCAAGGTCACATCATCTCAGCATTAAAGAGAAGTTTTAGGGGGATTTGACTGAGAAAAAAAAAAAAAAAAAACAGTCCTACAAGCTTGTCCACCTTTTGATGTCTGAAGCATATCTATTATGGACCCCATAACTGGACAATCTCTAATTTCGAGGACATACAATCAGGTACCCTCTTAGCTATTTCTCAACCACAGCTTATGGTCACCTTGACCTTCTACACAAACCCAATTCCAAATGTTAATTTTGATAACCTCCCTTCCTCATTTTAACCCTTCTTGGTAGCTTGTCCTCAACTCTGGGCCCTGCTCACATCAGACTGTGGCAGTGACATATCCTTGTCTCAATTCAGGGGGAAAATTCACCCAACCAAAGCTGATGGAGCTAATCAAAGAGAAGGAGGGCGTTTGCCTTTCCCGATCCCCCTGCAAATATTCAAGGTCTTGGCTTCCCCTTCCCATTTCTCTCCATTTCCTCCTCCAGGAAAAATGGAATCCAGTCACTTCGAAAGTCCAACTCCCTTCTGTGCTGCCCACCCCGCCCCCCTTCGAGCATGGGCAGGAGAGCGCTCGGGTGAGCGAGAGAGCACACACGCACACACACACACACACACACACGCCCCTCCACACCTTCCCTCCAGTCTCAGGTCTTTCTTGTCAGTTTGTCTCCACACAATGGCCCCCTGGCCATTTAGATGGAGTTGTCTGTGGTTCAATTTACACATGAGTTTACTTATCCTTTGGCCTGTGGCTTAAACTAGCTTACTTTGTAAATCAACTGAGTTGGAGGCCTGCAAGAAATGTGAATGATTCTCTACTGCAGCCTCAGTTTCCAATTCCAGAAGCATAGAGGGCATATTCATTGGACTTCACTCCCCACCCCCCACTCTCTGGGACCAAGAAGTATCATTTGTTACAACACAGGACAGTGAAAAGAATTTGGAGTCAGAAAGCCCCAGGATCTACGGGGGCAGGAACAGGTGTCACTGGGGAACAGACCTCCCTGATTCCTGGCACAATTACCCCCATGCTTGCACTATCCACCTCTGATGGAAAGTCCATTGGACCACTGCTGCCCACCGCCCACTGCCCTCTATGTCACTGCCCACAACCCTAACCTTTTACTACAAGTCCTCTTACACCACACGAGGAAATTAGAAAGATTAAAGAGGAATTAGATAAGAGCTCTCCTAGAGGGTGAGAGACAGGGAGCCCTTTGTGGGTACACAGAAGAGTTTGTTATTTGACTCCCTTGATATTTATATCTTAAGTCAGGAGTGGGGAACCTGCCCTCTAGGTCCTCAAGTGAAGCCCTTTGACTGAATCCAAACTTCCCAGAACAAATCCCCATAATAAAATGATTTGTTCTGTAAAACTTGGACTCAGTCAAAAGGCTGCACCCAAGGACCTAGAAGGCCACACGTGGCCTCGAGGCTATAGGTTCCCCACCCCTGACTTAAGTAAATGCTTTCACTACGTGGTTTCTTTGCCTCTGATATGATCCAGCCTGAGGATGAACTGGATAGGGGCTTGGTCTGTGAGGTGAATCACTGATTACCCCAACATGGTTACACTGAACCTGGCAGATAAGGAAACTGAGGCTCAAAGAATGGAAGGAACATGCCCAAGGTCAATGACTAAACTTCAGAGTTTGGGCTGGGAGACACTGGGGTGCAACCAATCACCAAACATTTATTAAGTACCTACTATGGGCCAGGGTTACAAATACAAAGAACGAAACAGTTCCTACTGTTCCAGTAAGATTGCCAACCAGGATACATCTAAGTTGATACAGACTGATGTAAAGAGGATCAATACAACAAGGCAGCTAGAGAGGGAGGCCCCAGCAGTTCTACCAACTGTACAAGTTGGTGCTTGAGCTGCAGCTTGAAGGAAAACGGGGATTGTGTGAGGTGGAGGTGAGGAGTCCAGTACAAGGAGATACATGACACTGGAGGGGGAGTCTTCGTGTGGGAGAAACAGAGAAAAGGCCAGGACGGATAGATCTCCAAGTGTCAGAAAAGGAAGCTGGTCTGGGCCCAGTTTGGCAAAGACTTGGAAAGCTAAACAGAGAAGCAGCTCTCCGACCCCACAACCTGGACCTGAATCCAAGCTCTGGGCCTCAGTTTCCTTCTCTGTCAAATGAGGCATTTGGACTAGATGGATGGCCTGCCTCTCAGGAGCCTTCTAGCACTAGATCTGGGTCCCAGTGAGTGTATGAAAAAGAAAACCTTAGGCTCCAAAGCAGGAAGGAGGGGAAGAGGAGGAAGGGGAAGGATGAAGGCTTTGCCTGACAAAGCAAGTGTATAGACAGGCCACTTGTTTAACAGGAGAGAGCATGTCCAACCTCACCAAAGAGTGTTCTGCCTGAGTTTCTGCCCGGACAGCCCACGCTTGGCCAAATCTATCCTATTGAACTCAAAAGACTTCAAGAACAGTCCAGTGGTAGGTGGTTTGAGGATCCCTGGCTGGCAATTTCAGTGCCCCAGCCAACTAGCACAAAACACTCCCAAGGCAAGCAGCATAAAGCTCAGCTCCAAACTTGGCTGAGAAGCCCAGAGCAAAGGGCAGCTGTGGGCTGCGCATTTTCCAGTTTATCTAATTATTCTCACTAACTAGGCTTTAAGATCTGTTGCTTCTGCACTGGTAAAGCTCTGCAATGCTGTCAACACCCTCTACATTTTGATGCCCTAGGACAAAAGCCACAACACCACACCCTAGTTACAACTCTGCTATACATATAAGTGTGGAGAGGTTCCTCACCACAAATGTGACATCAGGTAATTCTTTTTTTGCCACAACTCAGTAACATCATGCAGGAAGGCATCCAGGAGCTTCCTATGGAAGGAGGGCCACACCAATGAAACCACAGGCCTGGGAAGTCCTCGAATGTCTCAAGAGAGACTTTTTCTCCTGGTAGCAGGCTAGGAGGAAGACTGGCCCCTGTGCAGCTCCCTTCCACAGTATGGAAACCCAGAAGAGGGCTGAAAGTTTCTGCCAGGAAAACTGAGGGGGTGAGGAAGCTCCTTCTGGGCCTTCTTCATCCAGCATCCTGGATCTCACACCCTGCCCTCAGGCCTACTGGCAGCCAACAAGCAAAGGAACTGAGGACTGATAAGGAAGGAGCTGATAAGTGGCTTTTCAGTGTATGTGGAAAACTAAGTAAGAAAAGCCAGATAAGATGCTCTCAGAAAAGCTAACCTTTGGGTGTCCACAGAGGAGGGCCCCTGACCAATGGGACATTAGCAAAGTTTGTTTACTGAGCTTCTCCAGCTGCACTTTGCCCTCCTCCCCAGCGGCCCTCCCCACAACTTGGGCCTACAGGCTACCCAGAGCTTTCTGTTGGGACACTCCCACCCTCCTCAGCCTTGATAGCCCAGTGCCCCAGGCCTTCTCCTTCCCCAATCAAAACGTGCCTATCCCTTAGGAATGGTGGATTTATCTGAGAAACTCTCCACATATCTGCTAGACATATGAGAAACTCATCCAGTAGGAGGTATTAATGACTGGTAATGGCTTAGTCTGTTAAGCCTTCCTTCCTGGTAACATATTTGAATTCTCCCTGGGGCTTTCAGTGTCTTAAGGCAGACTAGCAGTGGCCTTGAACACATGCGAAGAGTGATGACTGTGAACCTTCTGTTCCTGGGGACCCTCTAAGCATCAGCCCCTTCTGCATCAGAGAATGGCAAACTGCCAGTTCCCTTAGAGGTCATCTGCTCCAGCCCCCTCATTTGCCCGAGAAGGAAACTGAGACCACGCGGTGTCAGAAGATTAGAGATTTCCAGCTACAAGGCACTTGAGAGCCAGCAAATCCAATCCATTCATTTTACAGATGAAGGAATTCAGGAACAGAGAAGGTGAGTGATTTGGCCAAGGTCACAAAGCTAGTAAGAGCCTGAGGCAGGGATTGAACTCAAGCCCAGTGCCCAGTCCACTACCCCACTCTGCTTCTTAGAGTAGTTTGTAGGATGCCTCCACCTCGCTTTGACTTTGTGAAGCCCTAGCTCGGTTTCCTGCCTTCCACCCTGGATCCTGAGACCCACCTATCCTTACCCAGTCCTTCAATAGGCAGGACAGCCCTGACTGGGAGTTCAGCCCAAGCAGGGAGTGACCCAGGAGACTTTTCTGAGTGAAGCAAGATCCCTGACAGATGCTTCCATGTACCTCAGAGACTCAGCCACTGTTTGCCCTCCGACGAGGATGGGGTCCAAAAAGACCTTTTACACTTGCTAATTTCACAGCTTAGCTCCTAAGAGTATCACCTCCAAAAAAAACTTCAGATTTTTTAAACTCAAAGTTCTATGTTTCCTTAGGCATAGAAGGGCTGAAACCATTATCAGGGCCCTTTCGACTCTGGGAGATGAACTTAAATGAAAGAATAACCAGGGAGAATGAAAAAGGCCCTTGCGGGGAGAGGGGGCTTGGAGAGAGTCCAGTTTGAAGACTTGCCCTTCCCTGGGTATACCTTCTGCCTTAGACCCAGCTCCAGGAGCCCTTCCTGTTCTTCACAACTTTTTTTTTTGTTTGATCACTTCTGAACCTACAGGGTCTCATAAAGCTCCAGGTTTTCTCAGAATAGCTCCCTGGCAGTGGGATTGGGGGAATGAGATAGGAGGGGATGGCAGGGTAATAATTACTATTATTGATTAATAATAGGACCTATGATGGGGGGGGGGTCCTGAGAACTCCCAGAATGGGAACTCCCTCCACCAATGCAGACTATAACTACATCACCAACTGACTACTGGACATCTCTGTCTACCTGGATGGCCCACAGACATCTCACACTCAGCCCGTCCAAAGTGGAGCTCATCATCTTCCCTTCAGAACCTCTTCCTAGCCTTGCTATGTCTGCCCAGGGCACCACCAATTTTTTAGTCACTCAGATTCTTAACTTCAAAGTCTCCTCAACTCTTCCCTCTCCCTTACCCCACATATCTAGTCACTGGCCAAGTTCCATCAATTCTTTCTCCAGGGCATCTCTTCCATGCATCCCTTTCTTTATATTCACATGGGCAACACCCAATTTCATGACCTCATCCTTTCAAGCCTGAACGGTGGCAGTAGCCTTCTAACTGGCCTTCTTGCCTCAAGTCTCTCCCTTCTCCGACCCTTCCTCCACACAGCCACCAGAGTAATATTTCTAAAACACAGATCCGACCATGGTATTCACCTACTAAAGAACTTCAATGTCTTCCTATCACCTGACATTTGAGGATCTCCACCTTCTGGTTCTGCCTCACCTTGCAGAATATGTGTGGTCAAGGAATATACAAATTCAGGAAATATATTCCTCTGATGCTACAGAGCTGTCCATGTCTTCTGGTGATACCATCACACTGCTCTCTGCTGGACCTGCTTCCTGTGGGGTATCACTCTCTGCCCATTTGCCACTGCTCCTCCACTCCAGCTGGCATCTAGCTGACTTCAAGACCATCTAATATTCTATCCACTAGTCACTGGAAATGTTATGATTAGTAAGCCTCTTCCCTGAAGAATAGATTCACGACTTCATCAGCCATTAAGATATTAGGCTCTCCAAGGTGAATATTCAATGTGGTATTTTATCTTTCTGACTATCTCTTATGCCCCAAATCCAGAAGCAGCCTCCACTTCAAAATATGATATCTTAGGAAGTACCAAAACTAGTACCAAACTAAGTTGCACATGAAACTTGACTCTTCAGACACTAGCTTTCCCTGCAGGAAAATAAAACCCCAAGCAGCATCAGTCAAAATGAAAACCAAGAGGCAATCAATTCCAGGCTGCTGTATTGCACTTAAAAACAAGCTCTCGGTCTCCAAGACTCATTTCTCATGTTCACTTTTCATTAGAACACTTGGCACATTGGAAATCTGATCTCCAGGTGCCCCCAGAGGAAACCCATTTATTTAGCGAACACTGCGATAGGCCAAGCAATAAGTGCTAGACTCTGTGCCATTTCAAAAGTTCAGAATCAAGTTAAAGGATGTTCACAGTTGCTTCTGAGCAAACTTTTTAACAAGAGGCCCCAGCTTTATAGTGAGTAAGGTATCGTCACTGAGTCACCAAACCATCATTCTCGCATTTAAACCTGATATTTAGGAGGAATGAAGGCAGCATAACAGAATGGCAGAATTTTAAGGCTGGAAGCAATCTCAGTAGCCACTTAGTCCCATACATGCCTGACCAAGAATCACCTCACCTCTGTAAGGTCACAGATGAGTACTCAAGATTTGGCATAAAGACCATCTATGAAAGAAATGGGACCCACCACCTCCCAACGAGGCACATCCACTTTTGGACAATTCCAGTAGTCAGCCAGCTATAATCTCCCTATTTTTTTTTGTCTCTTCCGTGGCTACTACTTCCCAGTAAGCCAAATAAGGGTGGGTATAGGGCACTATGAGCAACACTGGAGAAATGGAGTACGAGTCTAATAGCTAAAGGTTTAACCCTTTGGGAAGCACAGCTTATAACAACATTCGCCATTCAACACTTGAAATTGCAAAGTGCATCCAGGTTCTCTGAATGTGGTTGTCCAAACCACACTTCTAGGTGCCAGGGAGCCTGGTAATTGGACATTCTTGGATCTAGATGGATAGGCAGTAACAACATAGCTGGTCCCACTGGGGATTGTGTGTCTTAACTCAGATTAATGAAGTTGTTCCATGGCATACTTTGATGGTAGGTAACAATATTCTTCACAAACAGGAAGCTCTGAAGCGTTGCAACCAAAGACCTCCTGGGATCTTCGCTGTCACTTTGTAACATACCTGACTCACCAGCCTTACTTTCTCCATGTGTCAGAGCTCATCTCTTTCTATATTCAAATGTATAAGAAACAAACTCTTGCAAGTGAAAATCCTCAGTGAACCAGGATACTTGCAGAATGGCCTATCCTTGGAAATGTCATTTTCTGGGTAACTGAGAGGGTAACCTGAAACCCCTTCCATTTACTCCAACACTGAACATTTTGCTAAAATGTTTGGGGACATTTCTCTGCCTCAGAAATTACAGTCCAGTGCACCCAATGGCCAATGTTGAATCTTTCCTGTGCTAATTGAAGATCTGGAAGGAAATAAGGGACCATCGGTCCAGACATCAATGTAGATGGAAGCCTGAGTCAACCAGAGGAAGTTGGTTTTGTTTTTCCTAAGTCCTCTTCGTGAGCTTGTTTTGTCATTCGATTTGTCCTCTTAAAAGTGGAGCAGGAGGGGAAAAAAACCCTGTTAATTGAGAGTTCCAGTTAGTTGGGTTTCGGTCAATCAAGGTTTGATGATAATGGAATTTGCATAATATGGTGACTTTCAGCTGTGCACGGAGTGGGCTGATAAGCAAAAAGAGGCAGCAATATTGATTTACTCACCTGTGGGAGGGGGTCAGACTCATGCAACTGAACCAAGCTGTTAACAGGAGCATCTGGTAGTGTAAATAACAGGCCTTTCTCTGCCAATGCAGACAAGGCAGCTCATTGTACATACTTGGAAAAATTAGCTTCAGTGAACACAATTTGGAAAGTATATTAATTTTGATTTAACTGCATTTAAAATATGCATGTCCTTTTTTCCACCACAAGGTGAGCAGGTTGAAAGTAAAAAAATTGATGCAACCAAAAACAAACAGAGCAAAGTCCTTTATATCCCCTCAGGACAAACTTTTTAATGGCTCTGAAGAGTCCTGGGGGGCTCTGATTTCTTGGGCTAATAAACACTAAGAATATATGGGGAATTACCAAAAAAACGAGTCCATGTGCCCTTTGGGGAATCCAATGGAAATCTCTTTGTTAGTGGTACAAAAGTGATTCTTAAGACCCTGAAGCAGAAAAGGATGCAAAGAGATATCCCTTTGGAGATGGAGGTGATTGTAAAATATAATTGATGGTTCAGGGGCCCAGAGGGAGCAAGAGAGGATGAGGTCAAGGGCCAGGTAGAAAAGTTATTTCTTCCTCTGAGATATGGAGGAAGGAAGGAGGACAGAATGGAGAAATGGAGACACGTATTGAGGGGAACAGGAGATAAAGTGAGGGCTTTGGAGCTTTAGAACTGGCCGGGCTCCATCTTGGCAGTTAGAGAAGATGTGACACTATGTGCTGAAAGCCACCGAGGTGGGCACAAAGCTGGGGCATGGGCCCAAATTTGGAAGGGCTGCTCTGGGAAATCTGATGGGGAAGCAACCAGAAAGAAGCCAAGGATGGCTGGCATGATTGGGATGGGCCAGGTGAGGTCAGGGCATGAATGTCTAGTGGACTCCCCTTATTGGGTTTGTGACTTTAACAGAACTCGGCTAGCTAGAAGTAAGAATAGTAATGACCCCAGCTTGGAAAGTGGTCCAAGACTACATTGCTTGATTTGGATAAGGTATTCTAAGCAGTGAGCAACCAACAGAAAAATCAAAGTCTGTGCCCTCAAGGAGCTTCTATGAAACTCTAAACAAATATAGCTGGGTCCTGATTGGGCAATAATGAATTCCCCACAAAGTAATAGCACTGCATATTTCCATTGGGCCAATGACCATATTTTACACAATTATAACTTTGAACAGTGCAAATTAAAATATATGTGATCACTTCATGAGATTCAAACTAATCAGGACCTAGCTGTGAGTACGGCAACTAGGTGAGGCTGCTGCGGATAGAGCACTGGGCCTGGAGTCAGGAAGATCTGAGTTCAAATCCAGCTGTGTGACCCTGGGCAAGTCACTTTACTCTATTTGCCTCAGTTTCCTCATCTGTAAAATGAGCTGGAAAAGGAAATGGTAAACCATTCCAGTATCTTTGTCAAGAAAACTCCAAGTGGGGTCACGGAGAATCTGACACGACTGAAAATTAAATTATGGTAATTAAATACCAGCTAATCTGAGGAGGGAGAGAAGCACGCTAAAAACTGAGGGGACCATGGCAAGCAGCCCATAGAGTGTGTCTTTAATTAAGGTCTCTTCCAGCTCAGAAGCCTCCATCCCCTCCTTCTCAGATGGTTGCTGTCAAAATGCCGGACCCCACCTCCTTCCAGGGAGATGAATGAGACATGCTTTCTGGGGCACGGCTAACGTGCAAACTCAGCTTGCTTGACTATGGGGTTTCCTTGTGAAGGTTTTGGGTTTTGTTTATTTTTTACTGTTCAATTGGGGAAGTGAAGTGGGGGAAGAAACAAATTTTAAGGATAGTTTTTTCAAAGCCTGGCTCCAGGGTCGAGTCTGGTTATTGGGAAGCAAGTGAGTCATGAAGGGAGTTGATGGATGAGGAGAGAAGAGGGGACGTGACAGTCCAGGGGTCAGAATAAGGACGTGGCAGAAATCAGCTTGCAGAAGAAAAGGACCTAATTGGGAGAATACAAAACATGTTGAGGGCCAATTTTCTGGGAATTGTGACTAGATCAGATCCCCTGGAGAAGATAAGGCATAATGATAAATGGCAAAGACAGAGAAAATGAGGTGTTCAGCTGTGGGTCTATTAGACTAGCTTCTGCCTCTCCACTGCAGAGACTGCAGCTCCCCAGCCCAGCAAACCAAAGGGCAGAAAGACAAGTGGAGGCCATTTTGGCATTGCCCGTACCTTCCCTCCACAAACCATTCCTCAGGCTTGAATGGAGCTGCAGCCTCTCTGCCCCTGCCCTGGCCCTTGCCCTTGCTCCCATCCCTGTGCCTTCCCCTGCCCCTGCCCCTGCTCCCACCCCTGCCCTTACCCCTACCCCTGTCCCTGCCCCTGCTCCTACCCCTGGGTCTGCCCCTGCTCCTACCCCTGGGTCTGCCCCTGCTCCTACCCCTGGGTCTGCCCCTGCCCCAACTACTGCCCCTGCCCCTGCCCCAACCCCTGTGCCATGCTGTTCAGAGGGGGAACTCATGGGAGCTCAGCTACAGGAAGAATGACTTTTTGTGACTAAAAAGAAACTCCTCCCAAGTTGCATTTTGTCATCTCAGAAGAGAAAAGACCTTTAGCTTCCTGATAGCTGTCCTGCCGGCTCAGTCTGGGAAGGCATGAGGAAGAAAGAAAAGAGATCTCAAAGTCACCAAATGCCCCAGATCTTTGGACCCAGCAATTCCATTAAAAGGACTCAGTCTATATAGTCATTCAGACCCTGCCTCAGACACTCTATCTATGAAAGTGACAACCTCTCTGCCACACAGATTATTATGTAAAGCATTTTGCAAACCATAAGGAGCAGGTAGGTGGTACAGTGGACAAAGCACTGGGCTTGAATCAGAAGACTCATCTTTATGAGTTTAAATCCAGTCTCAGACTAATTGTGTGACTCTGGGCAAGGAACTTAACCCTATTTGCCTCCATTTCCACAGCTGTAAAATGAGCTGGAGAAAGAAATGGCAAACCCCTCCAGTATCTCTGCCAAGAAAGCCCCAAATGGGGTCATGGAGAATTGGACATGACTGAAATGAGTGGAAAACAACAAAAAGTTGCTATGGATGTCAGCTATCATGTCTGCTAATATGCAGACTTCTCTGATAATTCAAACTCTTTGACGTGACTACTTCCTCCAAAGGTATAAATCCAAACCTATTCATACCTAGCCATCTTTTGCAACTCTTGGCCACGTCTTCCCATGAATCTGGGGGCTATCCATATGGACCTCTTGACATCCGTGGATACTGATGGAATGCCCAAGCTAGCTTGGTTTTCCTTCCTTCTTGGTATATGATCAGCCCAGCTGCTTTTCTGCTCATACATTTTGCAGAGAAAGCCCTTTCCCCCTGCTGTTCCTGCATGATTCCAAACTCATTCTACACTACAGCCAGCAACATCCCCACCCCCCAAATGGGGCTGCTGACACTCTCACTTCCTCCAAGATGGCACTCCAGCTCCAGCTCCTGAACCCAGAGGCCCTGGATGCCTGATTGGTGAGATTTCATCCTATCCCATTAGCCCCGAGGCCCACCATGATGCACTCCAACCACCTTTATAGCACACCTCCACCCCTGCTACATCTCTCCCCTACCATTGCCCTTTCTCTGGGAAGAATGATCAACAACACGGTCATTACTAGAAAAAACACATCAACAGACAGCCTTTCTCATCCCTTTAACCTCTGACATGAACACGCCTCTACCTGGGCTCTACTCCCCTATATGTGCTGTCCTCCTTTAGTAGAATACAAGCTCCTTGAGGACAGGAGCTGGCTTGTGTCCCCACTATTTAGCCCAGTGCCTAGAGCATAGGAAGTGTTTCATAAATGCTTTTGTTCATTCATTCATTCGTTCATTCATTCATTCATTCATTTGTTCATGTGCTTCCCATTGCCATGACTCACATCCACACAGCAGTAAAAGAAGAATATTGGTATCCAAAAGAGGGGCCTTTGTTTCATAGAGAAGCCTAAGGTCATCGAATGAACTTTGCAATTTCCCAAAGGCACCTCATCTCCATACCAAAAACATCATAAAAGGGGAAAGGATCTACCTGGGCAAAATCATTTAGAACCATTCCATTCCTGATAAAAACAAAAATGGAAAAGACCTGAATATCCAAAAATCAGAAAATGCAGAATAAACCACAACATAGCCAGATAATCACTTTTACAGGCCTTGGGAGGAAGTATGGATGAAAAGGACAGAGAAGGAGAAGGTATAGATGGGCTGCTATCTGAGCCATGGGAGGGAGCAATAATGGTGGGAAGTAACATCAAGAAGTCATTTAAGGTTTGTAAAGTGCTTTCTAAACTGATCAGTCAACAAATGAGTGCCCAGTAGAGGCCAGACACGGTGTTAAGTGCTGGAGATACAAAGAAAGGCAAAAACAAACAAGCCAAATTGTCCCTCCCCTCCAGGATCTCTCATCCTAATGGGGAGAAACAATATGGAAATGCCCAAGTGCTTCTAAGATGCATGCAGAGATCAAAGGTGATCTGAGAGGGGGCAGAATTGGCTGGGGCTGAGTCACCACACTCACAGATCCACCGAAATAGCAATGCATTAATCCCAAGGAGCATCATGGTCTCGTACCCAAATGACCTATGGGAAGCATACAAGAAAATACAGAAAGCCCTGATGTGGTGAAGGGGACCAGCCTTTCAATGTCTTTGGTACAGGGGACTCCCAGAAGAGTAAATCTCTTTGTCCAATGCAAGTTGGTATCTTCTCTGCTGCTAAGAGTCTTTGAGAGTTTTCTAGAGCAGTGAGGTGTAAAGTGAGCCATCCAGCATCCCAGCCAACAACTGGCCTTTGAGTTATTCCCCTTGTCTTTTCCCCATCCCCAGCCTTAAGGCTCATCTGCCCTGTAAGTCCAAATTAAAACTCAGTAGGTGCCCTACCCTCATGGAGATTACTGGCCAATTGCAGGTAAAGTGGGATAAAGCTGTGAGCCTAGAGTCAGAGACCCGAGTTCAAATGTGGTATGTGCATAAGGGAGGACTTGAACCCAGGCCCTCCTGGCTCCAGAGGGCAGCCCTCTCTCCATTGTGCCATAGTGCCTCTAGGTGAGGTGATGCCAAATAAAATGAGAAGAACTAGAATCTAGTACATGAATAAGGGAGGGAGAAAAGAGGGAAGCAGAAACAAAACCAAGAGTTCTGGCAAGTCTGAAAGCTCCTATGATCAGGACCATTTTGTTTGTCAGTTCTGTAGTCCCACTGCCTGGCACATAGTAGGTACTTGCAGAAGCAATGCTTGTTGAATTAAACTGAAGGGGACACGGGACAAAAGTATCTTCTTTGCTTATCTGACATTTGTTTCTTCTTTGGATTCTGTCATCTTAAAAACTGAGGGGGTGAACAAGATTCTACCCCTTACTTTGTATGTTTATTTGCTTGATTATTAGAAACTTAATAACCATTAGAAAAATCTGTTTGTTTAAGGAAACTCACACAGTTCCTGGCTCTTTTTCCCAGGAAGTCTGGCTCCTTCTTCTCCCAAAGAGGATCTGGTCCAGCATCCACAGTCATCTTCCCTGCCCTGGCCCTTGATGGTGTCTCTGAGGGCTCTGCAGGGACCACAAAGCTTTGGCTTCATTGCATCCCCAAGTGTCCCTCCCAAGCAGGGCCTCATTCCTTGAGGCACAACATGTTCATGTCCAATTCAGCCCCTTAGTATCTTCCAGGATTCTAAAGATAACCCTAAGTAGAAGGTCAGCCTCAAAGCACACAGAAGGCTTTCTCTCAGAGGGAACTTCTTCTCCAGCATCTTCTAGGTTGAGGGTAAAAAGATGCAGGTTCCAGTTCACTAAATATTGCCGTCACAGCTGAGCCCCCACATGGCTCAGTCAACACAGATCTTCCTATGTGCCTTAACGAAAAGCTATTGAATACTGTTTCCACAGTCTCAGAACAATTTCCTCAGAATTTCTCTTTGGGAAAAATTGACCTGGTCATTTAGAATTCCGTCTAACAGAACCCTATCATTATGGTTTTCAAGACCCTGAAAGAGACACACTTCAATCAGGTAATCCTCGGGGTATATGTGTGTGTGTGTGTGTGTGTGTGTGTGTGTGTGTGTGTGTGTGTAGGGAATAATGACGAATGGTGAGGATGTGAGTTGAGACTTCAGCTAAATAGGAGCCCAAAGACAGCTTTTTTAATGAAAATATTTTAAAGGAATCCAAGAGAAACTGGAGGCTAAGCCAAAGCATCCCACCCAACAACTGGCCTTGTTTAGGAAAGAGGCCACATTTGGCCTGAGTTGTTCCCCTTGTGTCTTCCCCACCCCCAGCCTTAAAGCACATCTACCCTATAAGTTCAAACTAAAACTTAGCACTTCAGTAGGTGCCGGACGATGGACAGATAAGGCAGAGGCCCTACCCTCATAGAGACTACTGGCCAGTCGCAGGCTTCCTTGACTCCAGCTAAAGTGGAATAAAGCTGTGGGCCTAAAGTCAGGAAGATCCAAGTTCAAACGTGGCCTCAAACACTTACTAGCCATGTAACCCTGGGTAAGTCACTTAAATTCTGTCTGCCTCAGTTTCCTCAAGTGCAAAATGGGGATCATAATAGCGCCTATCTCCCAGGGTTTTTTGTGAGGATCAAATAAGATATCTCTAAAGCACTTAGCCCAGTGCCTGGCACATAGTAGGCACTTAATAAATTCCCTCTTCCTTCCCCATTCTCCAGCCCACACTTAGCTCCTTGTCACTGCACTCCACATGCTTGAACCCATAATTACCTTGTTTTGAATGTATGTAATCTGACTTGTCAACCTGACTGCTCTCTGAGGGCTGGGCACACATTGTCTGCTTCACTTGTATTCAACACAAGGTCCAGCACAGGGCTGGGCACACAGAAAGCACTCAAACTCTGGTTGGGTGACTGAGTCATAAGGCAATTCAAATCAGTGGAAAACATCCTTTCATCTACTGTGTGCTCAGAATCAGGCACCACTGCCACTACTTAGACTAATGGAAAAGGTTTATTTGCTTTCAAACATGTGACAAAGTAGAGATTTGCAAATGCACCCTTGTACCGTGTAGGATGGGGCATCCAGATGAGCAAAAGGAATCCCCCTGGGTCTGCCCCTTTTATTGAGCCTCTAGTGTGGGCAGTACCTATTCTCATAATGGTGGTGTTGACAGCTCTCAGGTCTGCATTCCCCCTCCCATCACTTCACTCCAACTGCCTGTTGGACTTTGTCACTTGGATGTCCTCTTGTCACCTTCAATTCAACAAACACAGATTGATTTAATTATATGAAAATCATCTACTTTTATACAATCAAAAATAATTCATCTGGAATAAGAAGGAAACACAATGTGAAAAATGTTTCACATTAAACATTTTTGATAAAAGTGACGTCCAAAATGGGTAAGAATCTGTCACAAATTTCTAAAGGTAAGAACTATTCTCCAAATGATCAAAGGATATGAGCGAGTAGTTCTCAAAAGAAATACAAATTATTGACAACCACATAAAATGATGTTCAAAATTGCTAATCATCAAATCCACACTAAAATAACTGAGATTCCACCAAGCTGAGATTGCCACCAAATAGGCAAGGATAACAAAAAGGCCATAAAATGTAGGACTGGAATGTCTACGAGAAAGACAGGCACACCAGCTAATACAGTACTTACTGCTGATACTTTGAATTGCTTCTACCCTTCTTGAAAGCAGTGTGGCATCACGCAATAAGAGTTACAAAAATGTTGGTGGTTTTGGGCCTAGCTATCCCGTTACTGAAACTGTTTAATGGATTTATTTGTTTTCTTGTTTGTTTGTTTACGGGGGGGGTCACATATTGAGCTCCAAGTTGTTTCCCTTCCTCACCCCCTCCCGCTGTATACTGAAACTACTGAAACTATAAAACAAAATAATTATGTGCAGAAATATTCTCAGGAGCGCTATTTGTATTAGCAAATAACTGAAAGTAAACTAGATGCCCAATAATTGGGCGATAGCCAAACAAATTATGATGTGTGAATATAATAGGATATTTCAAGCCTCCTATATCCCCTTTCCTCCTTCCCCTCAGCAAAGGACTCTACCTCATACTTAAAATAAGGCCATCTCTTAAAATAGAGACCACTCACCATCCCTCTTATCCTCTGGATATATAGCTCAAAACCTCTCAATGACATCCCCCCCCCACTCTCTCCTCCTTCGATCCAGTGTCTGAGGAAGAGGTACGGCCCTTTTCCTCACCAAGGCCAACCCCTCCATATGTGCCCTTGATCCCATCCACTCCCATGTCTTCCTTCAATTATCTCCTCCCCTCTCTCTAAACTTCTATCTCAGAGGTGGGGAACCTGTGGCCTCTCTCTCTCTTACTATCTACTGGCTCTTTCTTTGCTATCTAGAAACATCCCCAGGTCTCTGCTATCCTCAAACAACTTTCACTTGGCCCCTATATTTCTCCTTTTCATAGTCAAACACCTCTTAAAATAAATGTATATGTGTTACACCTCCACTTTCTCTCCTTCTATTCCTTTCTTAATCCTTTTAATCTGGCTTCAGACCTCACCACTCAACTGCTCTCTGGTTGAGGCTATGGGTGTGGAGCAGTGCATACACTGTCAGATTGGGTGGATGTGTCGGTTAGTTTGGGTGTATTGCTTTCTCTCTGTATCTCTGTATCTCTCTGTTTCTGTGTCTCTTTCTCTCACTTTCTCCCTCTTTTTTTAATCTACCTTTTATTCTTTGTCATGAGGGATGGCTGAATGAGTAGAGAAGGGAGAGATGTATTTGGAGATGAAGGTGAGATAAAAGCAAAAACATCCATTTTTTAAAAATCTTCCTTGTTGAAAGGTACCAACTACCTCTTAATTCTTAAGTCCAATAGCCCTTTTGCCATTCTTAGCGTTGACCTTTCTGTTCAATTTAATAATGTTACCCTCCCCCTCCTCCTAGATCTGGGCTTTTTGCACATTGCCTTTTTCTTGGTTCTCCTTCCACTTGTGTGACCACTCCTTCTCAGTCTCCTTTGCTGGATCTTCATCCCTGTCCTGCTCCCTAACCATGGGTACCTCCCACCCCTGCCCAGCTTCTGCACTGGACTCTCACATCTTTGCTCTCTTACTCTCCCACTTGGTAAGGTCATCACTTCCCACAGGTTCACTTCTCACCTCTAGCCCGATGACTCCCAGGTCTAGTCTCTCACAAATGTTGGTCCTACATCACCAAGTGCCTTTCAGACATTTCAAACTGGCCATCACCCACACTTCTGAAACTCAACATGTCCAGACAGAGCTCACTATCTCCTCCAAGCTCCCCTCTTTCTGTTGAGGGCATCACTATCCTCCCAAGCATCCATTGGCATTTTTCAGATTTGTTCTGGTCCCTTCTCCCCTTAAGAATCTGAGCCCTCTACAGCAGACCTCCAAAGACCACAGCCTCTTTGCGGTGGTGTTAACTCACTCAGCTTTAGACCTCCAGTGAACTGTCCAGGTTGGTGATGGTAGTGAGTGCAAACCCACTCAGCCCACCACATCCAGCCAGCCCCAGACCACGCTGCAATCCAGTCCTCCGCCTTCAGCATCTCACCACCTACTCTGGAGCTACACACATACACATCTGTTTCCTCCCATCCCACTAAGATTTCTATCTTTCCACTTCTTGCTTGGGAAGTAACAATCAAATCACTACTGCCATTGTTTATGGAAAGAGTGTAACAATCTACTTAGGGTTCCATTCACCATCCCTGGAAGCCCCCAATTTCTTTTCCTGGCCACTATTCACTATAAGTGTTGTATCCACCATTAGAGTAAGTATAAGATTCCTGAGGGTAGACTGTCTCATTTTTGCATTTGTTTCTTAACAGAGTACCAAGAATACAATAGGTGCATAATAAATGCTGATTCATTATAACAGCCTCCTTATTAGACTTCTCCCTTCCAGTCTTTCATTTCTCCAACTGATCTTTTATTCACTTAAGAGTACACTGTGACTGTTACTCCCCTCCTTAAGAATCTTCAATGGCTCCCAATTACCACTGGAGGGAGGAAGGGAGGGAGGGAGACAGACAGAAAGAAAGACAGAGAAAGAGAGCAACACAGAGAGAGAAAGGGAGGGAAGGGGAGACAGAGAGAGAGAGAGAGAGAGAGAGAGAGAGAGATTTATTAGGCACTTGTGCTAAGTGCTGGGGCTCCAAATACAAGTGAGCCAGTTGCTGCACCCAAGTAGCTTCAACTTTGGCAGGTGAAGACAACACATCAAGTGGCAGGGTAGGGGAAGGGAGTTCTGATGGACAGAATGGATTTGGAGCACCAACTCCTCAGCTTGGCCCTTAAGGCCCTTCCCAGTCTGGCTCCAGCATGCATTTCCAGATTATTGCACATTACTCCCTTTCTCTCACTCCATGTTCCATCCAACCTGGCCTATTTGTTATTCCTGAAACTCAGCATTCCATTTCCCATCACCATTCCTTTGCACAAGTTGTCCTCCATGCCCTTTCTCCCTTCCTCCTCACCTCTGCCTTTCCAAAGCTTGTACATGCCACCTTCAATGTGAAGCCTTTCCTGAATTCTCAAGTTATGTGTTCTCTTCCTCCCCCTCCTTCTCCTCCTCCTCCTCCTTCTCAAATTATATGATTGATTATTTGTCTATATCTTGTATCCTTCCAGTAGATTATAAACTCTTTAAGGGCAGGACCTGGTGGTGGCTATTTTGTCTGTATTGCAGAACCTTACATAGTGCCTTTCCCATAACAAGCGCTACTTCATAAATTTTTGTTGGGTTCCCTGTATTCGATGAGACAGAGAAAAGGAGACAGGACTAAAAGAAGGGTGAATGGGGAGGATCAGCTAATGAAAAGGCCAACAACAGCAGCAGCAATTCCGTGGTGAATACACAGAGGAATGAGTCACTTCCAATCTCTTTTTTGGTTAGTTTGCTTGTCCATGTTCATTTTTCTTCCTTCCTTATGTTTTTGTTTGTATAGTTGATTATTTATCAATGAAGTTAAAAATCCACATGCCCAACATGGCTCATGGGCTTTGCCTCCCATTGGGCTTGAGCCCAGTTTCTCTCTCCCAACCCTCCTGTCTCTGTCCATGGTACCTCCATTCCCCAGTACTTCAGGCTTGAATCCTTGACGCCTTCTGTGAATCTCTGATCTCTCTCATCCTGTCACCAAGTTGAGATGATTCCTCCTATGAAAAATCTCAAGGCTGTCCCTTGCTTTCCATTTCAATTCCACTCAGTACAGAAGGATCTATTAAGTGTCTCTCAACCTTGCCAAGCTCCTCCTCAAGGCTCTTCCCCGGACTTCCCCAGTATTTCCGCTCTGCCCGACCCCTCCACCCCACACAAGATGCCCTCTTCCATGCCCTCTGATGCTCCAAATCTCTTTTCTCTACTGCCTCCCCAGTAGCTCACATTAGAGATATCCTACAACTAGAATCGATTGTCTCTCTCCAAACTCTCTCCTTTCCAGCTTTCAAAAAGCCCTTGAAATTCCACATACTAGTTCAAGGCTGCAAGAATATATTCAAAGTTGCGGAGCCACCTCAGTGTCTCTCATCAGTTCTTTCCACCATTCAGAGTATCCAAGCTCAGCATCATCTTTCCTAAGCACGCTATCACTGAGTAACTGAGGCCCAGAGGGCAGTTTCCAGTCTCTTGCCACCTTGGCTTAAGCTCTTGTATGGGATTCCTAGGAATTATGGACCAAACAACTGCAATGGTGGATTGCTCTTCTTTTCTTCTCTCCAGGATGATGGATCCGCCATCTCATCGGTGTGGATGGCCCTCTCTCAGTGCCATTTGTCAAGCCCAACTGTAGAGGTATTTAATTGGGGGTGGGGGAGGAGACCTTTCTGTGATGTCGGTGATGCCATAGTCTCCAGCTAAGGACAATCTCTCCCTTCCCAAACCCCCTTCCAGGATGCCAGAGCAGTGGAGAATCACCTCCCTCCTACTTCCTCCAGTAGTCCATGGCTATGCAGTAACCCAGGACTTCACCACCTGGGCTTGCTGCTCCTGGGGTGCTGGGTACTGTCCAAGGGGCATCTCCCTATAACCCTGCGTTCATGGCTTCTATGATGCCTGGGCTATTGGCTGGCATTGTCTCTGTGAGATCCCTCCTCGATACAGTTTTGAGGGTCAAGAAATACTCCTTCTAGCAACTTTAAACTCTGTCTGTGTGAATAGGGTTTTCCAGAAGTCATTGGGTCTTCCTAGCAGTGCTCATTTTCCCATTCCTGGGTCTGCCATTTACTAACTGTATGACCTTGAAAAAGTCACTGTAACTCTTGTATTCTCAGACACCAGTGGCTATAGTGCTGACCTCCCAGAACTGGGAACCAGGAAACCTCAGTGGAATGTTTCCTTCATCTTCAGGTTCCTCCCCTATAAACCTGGCCTCCTATAACCCACCTCTCAGAGCACTTCAAAGAAAGAGGCACAGAAATGTCAGCTGTGCTCAGGAGCTTCATGAGTATTACACCCCTCAATGCTGGTCCCCTTAGGAGAGAGCAAGGTACCTGTCAAAAACCCCATGTCACAGCAACCAACCATGCTGATTTCCAGTATCCCTTCTCTGTGCCCTTCCAGGGTGATGCAGTCATTCCATCACAGTAGGTCAGGGCCTGGTCTCACATGTCCAAGGTATCTGGCAACAAGCCTTACTCTTTTTTCATGTGTGTTCAGAGTTCGATGCTTGATGGGAGGATTGGGAGAAGTCCACAAAACTGGCCCCAGGATGAGCCCTGGGTCTCCCACAGTGAATTGTACTTAAACTTAGCCTGACTAGGCCAAGAAGTGACCTCCCAGAGAGAATGAGAGGAAAAGCCAAAAGACTGCTTTAGAATTGACCCTGGCCTTTCCACGCACAGACAGTATGTTGCCTAATGTGGCTATGGGGAGCACATTGGGGGACTGCTGGTCATGGGGGGCATGGTTCATGTGCAGAGATGCTGTCCATTTCTGAGCGCCCACTCTCAGAGGGAAGGCCCCAGAGATGCCTGAATGCCTGTCCGGGGGGCCTAGGCAGCTCCTGGAGCCTCTCAGCAGCTCACAATGCATGCAGGCCCCACATAGCCACTTATACATTCACATGCTTCCAATTGCCTTGACAAGTATAATCTGCTGATAATACAAGTCTTTGAATAAGAAATTCTCACCCAGTCGTTAGCAGTAAGTGTTTTCCTGGAGCCAGATGAACCAATATAATCTGTCTTTTGATTCTGGCTCAGTGTTTAGGGACTAAATTCCCCCTCAGTCTCTTAGCTATTGTCTCTCGGCTCTTTAATCTAGTTAACCTAGGCTACTGGCAGTTTTGCATATCATTTATGTTTTGGGGGAGTCGTCTACACATCTTTCCTGCCTTTGCAAATTTTCTCCAACTTTTTTTTTAGCTTTTGAAAGAATGACTAATTTATTCAGAGAAAAGTGGGAAGACTTCTATAAACTGATGCAGGATGAAGTAAGCAGAAACAGGAGTTTGAGTGGAAACATCTAACTCAATTGCTTCACTTTAGACATGAGGAAACTGAGACTCAGGGAGGTCAAATTTGCTTAGTCAAACTTGTCCAGGCTCATACAGGTAGTCAGTGGCAAAGACAGCACTCAAACCCTGGTCCCCTGGCTCCATACCCAAATCCAGGGTTCTGTCCCTAAGGACAATGACTCCACTAACAAAGGAAGCTGAACTCTGAGTAACCTGAATGGCCAGTCATGCATAGCCCTAGGGAGAGATAATGAAACCTGCTGCCTCCCTGTCCTCAGCAGACAGGGAGGTGGCAAAATGGTGCATCTACCATTAGACACAAGAATCATTTGGACTGTTTTTATTTGTTCCAAGGGGAAGCTCCATGGTGGGTAGGGAGAGAAGGGAAGCTAGAATTAGAAATGGCTGATGTCTGATCCAAAGGCATTTGTAAAGCTTTCTTTAAGTATCTAGGATAGACAGTGGCTCTAACTTCTCTTTGGAGTTCTTAGTTGTGGTTAGGGATACATTCTGCTTCTCAGCACTACCCCCTTGGGATTCAATAGCCAGCATCTCTTCTACCATTTGTGTACAGCTCTCACAAATCCCAGTCTACCATTGACTTCAAATTGCAGGGTTTTCTCTTTTCCAGAAGCAGCCTCAGACTCTTGCAGTATAGTGGACTTCATTCTCTTCTAACTGCACAGATTCTGGATCTCCCTAAAGGTGTCTCTAAAGCAGCAACCCTAGTTGGAATGCCAAGAAAATGGCCGGGCAGGGAGAAGGAAGAACTTTGGCTCCCACTGAGGCCTGGGGCAGGGGGAGCAGAAGAAGTCAGCTGTGTACAGAAAACAGGAAGCAGCTTAGCTTAGTTCCACTAGAGAGGCTGTAAGGAGAAGTCAGGGTAGGAAGGATTCTGAGACCATCAGGAAGGTCTGGATGTGGTAGAGGGCCTTGGACATCTGGCAGAGAAATTGTGACATTCTTTGCAAAAAGGTGTTAAGGTTCTCCTTTTACTAGTGTATTAATGCATTTTAAATGAATACTAACCATTTCCCATTAATTCTGAGAGAGGGGGGGGGAGGGGAGAGAGAGAGTATCCTCCCTTATAACAAAAAAGAAACTGGGCAAAAACCAACTGATACGTGACTATAAAGCAGCTTGCACAGTATCCCACACCACTAGTCTACAGACAGAAAGTTACCATGTGCCGTCATCCAAAACCTGTAACCAAAAACGATCCATGTCTCCATCCGAGGTCTGCAGTCCTCATGTGATCTAGCTGTAGCCATTCTATATACTCCTCTTGGTTCTATGTATCTCATTCCGTATCAGTTAAAACAAGTCTTCTCAGGTTTTTTGGCTTTCTTCTTATTCCTCATCCCTCCCTTCCTTTTTTTTCCTTTGGCCCAAACCTGTGAATCCATCAGTGTTGGAAACTTCCAGTGCAGAAACTGCCTACACCAATGTAGATGAACCATTTCTCTGTGTTTTTGAGTCATACAGAGCTGCCTGGGACACTGAAAGGTGACGTAACTTGACCAGCATCCCATAGCTGTTATGTATTAGGGGCAGGATTTGAACTGAGATCTATCTGGCTCCAAGGCAAGCCCTCTGACCACTATTCCACACTGCCTTGTTTGTGATGCTGCTGCATCAAGTTTCATTACTATCTTCTCCTGCTATTCCTATATTACAGCTTCTTGAGCAAGAGAGGATTGAGGCAAAAATGCTTCTGAAAGTTTATTCTAACGTCTGTGCTTCCGACTGATATTGGATCACTCAAGGGGCCAGTCACAGTGGTAACCCAATGTCACAATTAATATTCATAATGTCACAATTAGTATGCATGGAAGAACAGTTTAGTTCACTGGTAAGGATAAAGAATAGTATGGCTCCATCCCTGGAATCTGATCTGCCTGCAGAAAGAAGCTCCCCTTTAACATGAGAGCCTCAGCTTTGCAGCCCTGGCTGGGTCCAAGGATTCCCATCCTCTTCCATGACAACCAGGATTACCCTCTAACAGATGAAAGAAGGCTCCAGTTTGTGGCAGTTTTGAGGGGGTTTTGTTTTTCTTTTTGGCAGTAGCTTCATTTCCAGGAAAAGTCCTGACCTATCTTTGTATAATTTCTACAAAATCGTCAACAAGTCAAATCAAAATCAGCCTTTTGCTAGTGGCACGGGATCTGTAGTCCAGTCCTCAAAGGAAAGTGGCAAGCCGTGGGCAAAGGGCTCTTACTGTTCATCAGAACAAGAGACTGCTCGTGTCCCAAGGGATGGCCTGCCCCAGTGGGTAAACTGAAAGAATGAGGCAAATCACATGGAAGTTTCCACTCTAAGCCTATTCCTTCCTTGGCTGACTTTTTTCAGCATAATCTCCAAGTTTCAATTTTCTGCAATCCAATCAATATACAACTGAGCCCCTACTATCCTCAGGGTCCCATGCTCAGGGCAAAGAGGGAAAGAGAGAGAACTCCCATGGGGTCCCTGCTGAGAGCTAGCCCTTGAATGATAAGGGAAAGTATTGAGGAGCAGAGATGGGGGAAGGGAGACAAGCAGGGCAGGGAATATAGGAAAAGGGAACTGCCTGAGTGAACAGTTGAAACTTTATTCTGTATGAAATGGAGAACCAGCAGAGGAGTGATTGGGGACTAAAGGCAGCTAGGTAGGACAGTGTGCAGAACACTGGGCCTGGAGTCAGGAGGACCTCAGGCACATACCAGCTGTGTGACCCTAGGCAAATCACTTAACCTCTGTCTGCCCCAATAGTCTCATCTGTAAAATGGAGTAATCATAGTACCCACCTCCCCGAGTTTTTGTGAGGATAAAATGAGAAAGTGTTCTGCAGTCTTTAAAGCATTATATATAGAAGATAACACCCCTATTACCACTGTCATTATGATTACTATAAAGTAGGGAAAGTAGAAGAGGATTACAATAGTCACTAATGGGAACTGTTGCTAAAAGGTTAAAATTTGGTGCTGGTTGTTATTTCCCGTGTGACTTTTCGTGACCCCATTTGGGACTTTCTTGGCAAGATACTGGAGCAGAATTCAGGTCTCCCTGACTCCAGGCCCAGCACTCTATCCACTGTGCCACCTAACTGCTCCTCTAAAAGGGCTAAAAGTGTGGCTGAGCAACTCAGAAATCCCAGTTAAGACCAGATCATATGAATTGGGAGTGGACCCGATCAGTCTAATTTTGTGACTCACTCACAAGCCTGGGATTGGGACTAGAGAAGGGGATTTACCCTGGATTCAGTGCTAGCCAGGTAAGCATGGTGGCAGGAATCAGGGGCAGGGAAGGCAGCAAACATGTCATTGCTTTTTCTAGCAAGGGGACTTTTGCTGGGTGGCTGAAGCAGTCAGGTAAGAAAGGGAATGAAAGGAAAAGAGACTAGTAAAGGGGTGAAGAATTAAGGTAAGGAGGAAAGCAGAGGAGGAGGAGGGAGAAGAGATTCACCAGGGAGAGATAGGAGATTATCCACGGAGAAGAGAACAGCAGCTTGGGAAGTCATAGAGGTGGAGTGGTAGAGAGTGATGGGCGGCCCTAAGGTCTAGCTCTGCCAAGAATGGGTGAGGTGAAGGACAGCTGAAGGGCATCTAAGCTTCCAAAATGGACAGCAGTTTTGGAGTGTCATGGTTCAAAGTGCCACAGAAGTTGGCACTGAATCATCATCATCTGCTCTCACCCAACAGTTCAAATACAGTTGCAAGGAGGACAGAGACCGTAAGAGCAGAGGACGGAATCAGGAGCTCTAGCCCTTTGTTTATAACTGGTCAGGCTAACTGGCATGGCCCCAGCAGCAGCTTTCAGGTATATTAGAGGAGGGGAAGGAGTTTATTCCCCTCCCAACCCATATGCAGCCCAGCTCAGGAGAATTCCCACTAAGGTGGAGTGAGCTTGTGGAAAAGAGGCTTGAGGGAGAGACATCTTTGGATGCTGGCTTGGCCTGACTGGGGGCTGACTAGCAAACAAGCTGAAAAGATGCTGATTACCTCTTCAGGTACGTCCTAGGCCTGGTGATCTCACTACCTTTGAGGAGGAAGCTCAGGAATCACCAGTGTTTCTAAGGAAGTGCTCCATATGTATTATCTCATTTGACCCTCACAACAACCCTGAAAGGTAAGTGCTATCATTATCTGGTTTTACAGGCTGGGAGAGATTAATGGACTTGCCCAGGGGCACACACTTAGTAAGTGTCTGAGGTGGGTTTTGAACTCAGATCTTCCAGACCCAAGTCCATCACTCTTGTGCCAGCTAGCCGCAGCAGATAGATGGCCAGCAACAGCTCAGAACAGAAGCAGCAGCTTCTCAGCAGGGGACAGGTGGGGCAGCAGTAACATGCAGCGGGCTACTGGCAGTCTGGGCTGATGGACCGAGGAGTGGTGTTCTAGATGGGACCACAGCCCTGAGAACATAGCTTATCCAGGAAGAACTCCTCTCTCCCACTAGCAGCATGAGAATCCGTGGAAGATGGTGTCTCTGTGGATAGGTGACAGTTTTTCCTTGTTATTCACCTCACTATTCTGTTTGAACTGTTTGTTTTGCTTCAGACTGCTCCCTGAAACAAAAACCATCTTTTCAATACCCATATTCTACCAGTGTGCTGAATGGCTGAAAGTGAGCCTCTGAAGAACTGAAAATTAGCATCTCCCGGAGGGCAAAGGAAAGGAACATGGTGGTAAGCCACGCATTAGAAGCAAGAGGAAGCAGAGGAAAAAAATGTCATCAAAGAAACAGAAGAGTCAAAAATGAGTTAGGCTAGTCATGCAGGGAGAAACAGTGGTAAACAATGGATAGAGTCTGCGTGCTCTGTTAGTATGCAAACGGTGTCAGTAGAAAGGAAGGAAGGGCCCCTGCATGTTGGGTGTGCCCCTGTGGATAAGTCTCCTAGGATGGCCAGGCATGGATGGGTTATGCGCTACATTTATTGAGGATGTATCCACATTGAAGAGATCAGTCACAACCAATCCACAAGCATTTATTAAGCTCTTACTATGTGCCAAGCATTGTATGAAATGCTGAAAATACAAAGAAAATGCAAAAATAGCCTCTGCCATTAAGATTACAGATCTATTTGAGTATCTGAGTACATTGCTTTGAATTAACATTATTTGGTCTGATCTAACATAGGGCTACACCAGTGGGGGCTCCAAGAGTCCTGTGGGAATCTAATGTGGTCCATACTTTGTAGTCAAGTCCCTTTTCTATGAGCAGTATTATCTAAGACAAAAATGGCCTTCAACTTTTCTGTGACTTGTCTATCTAAGATCTCACAATCCTTGTTTACTCACAGCAAATTGCACCTACCACCCAGCGAGACCTTGAAGGAGAGGATGCAGGAGGTTCACTTGCAAACAGAACCCTGAGGGATGGGGACCCTTCATGTGGGAATCTTCATGTGGAAACCCAAAATCCCAGCCAAGTGAGAAAGGGAAAGAGCAACTCTCTTAGCTTAGCAACTCTAGAGGAAATTTCTTAAATCATTCTGGGCATTTCCCTGCCTACTTCAGACTGGTCTCTATTTGTACTCCATTCTCTGATGTGATGCCTTGCACACAATGGGCTCAGCCTGCTGAGAGGGAGTGCCAGTCAAGGTAAAGCAAAGGTGACCTGGGAACTTCAGAGAGCTCTCCCGACAGAAGTTTGTGTGCTCCCTGTCTACTCTATCCAGTTCGTTTTCATTCTTGTCAGCTTACAACTTTTCAAAGGTACACTTAGCATACTGAATGTGCCCCAACAGATTAAACGGTCGTTTGAAATTCCAGCACAAGCTGAAACATTTTACAGAAATGGCAGGCTTAAAGACTTAGATTATCATAGAAATGAATGGAATTATTGGTTGGTTTTCTGCCTCCTTTTCAACTCCAATTGAACTGGAGTATTTCCAGCTTCTTCACAAATCTCTGACGATTCTGTTTACACAGAATGCACAATTCTATCAGAAAACTAACTCCCCACCCACAGGTGTGAGCTTGAGACAAGAAAATGGGCTAAAGAGGAAGTGTGTGTGTGTGTGTGTGTGAGAGAGAGAGAGAGAGAGAGAGAGAGAGAGAGGGAGAGAGAGAGAGGGAGAGAGAGAGAGAGAGAGGAAGAAAGAGAGAGAGAGAGAGAGGAAGAAAGAGAGAGAGAGAGAGAGAGAGCAGGAGGGTGGGGTGGGCTAGAGAAGTGAGCTTGGAGAGAGACGTGGGTTCAAATCTGCCTCTGATTTTTAGGGCTCTGTGACCCTGGGCACATTACCTCACCTCTTAAGGCTGTGTTCTTTTAAATGGGAATCATAGAATTAGATCAAATAGGATATTGTTTATAAAGTGCTGTGCAAACCTTAAAATTATTATTGAAATGTCAACTCTGTTGTTATTGTGATAAATAAATAATGCTCTCTACTAAGACAGGTTGACACCTTCTCTGCAGCTTATAGTATTAGAACCGAGGTTCTTCCTCTTTTTGGACAATCCAGGGGAGCCTATGGATCCACTCACAGCCTCATGTTTTTAAATTCATAAAATACATAGGATTATAAACCAAAGATAAGTGAAACTCTGGGCTCATTTTCTTTCATGTCGATCACCTGGAATCTACCCAGAGTACTCCGCCCCCAAGTTTAAACTTCCTGTCTTGAGAGTTTCCTGAAGCACTAGGTTAAGTGACTTGTCCAGCTTCACTCAGAGGAAGGGCTCAAGGCCAGCTCTCTCCCCACTCTGACATACTGCCTCCCTCCTCTTTCAAACCCAAAATGGAATTCCTTTCTTGGGGTTTGCCATACATAGTGTGAATCCTTAAAAAGCCCTCTTAAATTACTCAATTCGAGTCACAGCATCATGTAGATCAGGGCTTCTTAAACCTTTTCTGCTTGTGACCTTTTTTTGAGTTTCAGCAGCTTTGTGGCATTTTGTGGCCTGAGGGCATGTGCAGCACAACGTGGGCATGCTTTGTGTTCAGAACCAACACTGCAGTGAATCTGTGCGATGCAACTTGGGCAAGAGGTGCCAGAAACACCTCGGATTCATTATGCATTTGATTTTTAATTTATTTTTGGTTGTCATGTACTCAGAAACCTTTTACTATTGTCAAATTTTTCATGACCCCACATGGGGTCGTGACCCCCAGTTTAAGAAGTACCAGTTTGGATGGATATTTAGACCTAGAAGAGATCATAGAGGCCAGCAAGTCCAATACCCTCATTTTACTGATGAGGAAATTAAGGCAGACAGAGGTCCAGTGACTTGCCCAGGGTCACACAGCTAGTAAGTGTCTGAGGCTGGATTTGGATGTGAAAGGCAAAGAGAAACACAAGGACCTCATACCCTGGGCTTAGCTTTTGTGTTTTGTCTGATTCACCTGCAAAGCAGATACAAATTAAAAAATGCTGCAGGGGGGCCAGACCCATACAGAAACCAGGAAGAGAAAAGAGCTCTCCAGCCACCTGCCCAGTAGAGCCAAACCCAACAGCAACTAGCAAGCGATTGCAGAACTATGGTGAGCTGCTGCCCCCCATGACAGCACTCAGGAGAGAGTACCCCTAACGAAGCCTGCACTCAGCATTTTAACCTCACCAGAGACATCAATGGCCCTGTGGTTGTCCCCTCCATACATATACCCTGACCAGATGTGTTCCCTCCTCGGGTTTCTTCCCACACATTCCCAGTGTGTGTCCGCTCTTTCCACTGATGGTGTGTGTATATACGTCAGAGGATGTGCCGTAGGTTTATGGGTGAAATGCTTTACTGCTAATTGTTTTACTATGCTATAAAAGAAATTATTCATGTCCTCTGGCTGACTAGTAAAGGCAAGGACATTGCCTAGAACTCTTGAGCTATGGTTTGGAGTGGGTGTAGGCAGGCCCAAGGAGTACCTTGAATCTAAGGAAGTCTCATCTAAGAGATCTACTCTGTGATTGGGGGAGGGGGTGCCTCCTAGGCCTTCAGAGACATGGAGAAGAATCTTTGTGAATGCAGGGGAACAGATGGTAAAGCAAGGATGTGGGGGCGGGGGGTCATGTTAGTCATTCAGTTTTATTGGAACATGGAATGTGTAAAGATGAGTAATAGGAAATAAGTCTGGGAAGGGATCCCACTTCCAGGAAAATATCCCAAGAAAGCCAAAGACAGTGCAAATAAAAAGACTGAATTCAAAGCAGCACTTTCCGTAGCAACAAAAGCAAGTACCCATCTATTGGAAATGGCCTAAAAATGTGTCATATTAATGGAATGGAATCACAAACATAGAAACAATTCAGAGAAGCATGCAAAGATATATGAGCTGATGCAGAGTGAAGCAAGCAGAAACAGGAAAACAAAATACAAAACGACTATCACAATGTAAATGAAAGGAATAATAAGGGAACACAATATAATAATAATGTTCAAGCTTGGACCTGAAAAAGAATTGAAAAAAATGCACCAACTCTCCCTGTGTTACAGAGGTCAGAGGCTATGGGTGGGAAATACTACATATCATATCCGACATGGTGGGAGAATTGGTAGGTTTTTGCTGAATTGCTTTTTCCCCTCTTCCTTTTTTTAATGGATTGCCTGAAAGGAGAATTGGGAGGGCCATATCCAAGAATGAATGTTAGTAGAAAATGGCATTAATACAAAAAATAAAAAAATTAAATTTCAGAAATGGGAAAGAATACTGGGAAGATGGGCTGGAACCATAATCTTGTATGCCAGACTAAAGAATTCAGGAGCAATTCACTATTTTTGAGTAGCAACTATGCAGAAGACAGATTTGAGATTGGAGAGCCTGGAAGCCGGGAGACCAGTTAAGAGGAAGATAGTCCAGGTGAGAGGCAAAAAGAGCTTAAAATGGGTGGGGGGGGGGGCGGGTGACCTTGTGAGTGGAGATAACAAGATTGATGGCAGGCATGTTGTAGAATCAATAAGACTTAGTAACTGATTGCACCTGATGGGGGGAGGAGCCTCAGCTGTTTGGGGAGAGGAATGGAAGCAGGAATGAAGGTAGTTTTGCAAGTTCACCAATTTAGAATTTAAAATAACACAAATAGATCTAATTTCTATTGGATTTTTATGGCCACGGGGCATTTTCCCAACATGATCTCCTTGGAACCTCACAACAGCCTCAGGAGGTAGGTACTACATATAGGTGTCATTTAGGCCCATATGAAAGACATGAAAACTGAGGCTCACATAAGTGAAATGACTTGCCCGGGGTCATACAGCTAGTACGTGTAGGAAACAGAATTTGAACCTCATTTTCTCTTCATTTTAAATCCAACATTCTATATATCATGGTGACTTTCAAGTGGCTTCCCTGCTGCTAGGTGTCTATAACTGACATGACCAAAAGGGGCTGCATTTCTGAGCAAAGGTAGCAATTTGTTGAAGCTTTCCCCCTGGCTTTTTAGATGTAGTTGTGATTGTCTCCCCCTCAAAATGCAGACAACCATTTCACACAATTTCCAGTTTCTTTTCAAACATGGCTCAGAAACCAGCTCCTAGCAGAGGCTTTGCCTGATCCCCAGCTTATTAGAGCTTTCTCCCTCTATGGCTTGGTATATGTGTTCTATTTACCTGCGGGGGGGGGTGCAGTGTATGTGGGTATGTGGGGGCTGGGGAGTGGTGTGTATGTATGCATATGTGTATGCCATGTGGGGTATAGGGGCAGGTATGTATGTGAGGGGGGTGTAGGGGGTGTTATGTGTGTGCATGCGTGTGCATTGTCTGGTATGTCTACGTGTATATGTATAGTATGCTCCAGAAGAATGTCCGCTCCTCTGCCCTGCCTTTTATCTCTGTATCCCCAGGGCACTGCACACTGTAGGTGCTAAATAAATGGTTGTTGAATTGATGCCAAGGATGCTGTGTCTGCCATAGCTGCCACCACCCCTCCACCCAAGGCTCAGCATCCTTTTAGTAAGCAAGACTCCTTGCTAGTCCCTTTATCGAACCGTTCCAGGTTTTGTTATTGTTGTCACTAAACAAATGAAAATTAATCAAGGAGCTTCAGGCTGCTCCAGCCTCCTGCTTCCCCTGCCACCCCATCCTCATCTGTCAGCATGTCAGGACTCGGGCATCCAATCTCACCTGCACACCACTTTTCCAGAAGGATGAGCAAAACACAAGCAGGCAAGAAATGGGTACTTCTTGGCAGAGAAAAGAAGAAAAGGGCAAGGATCCTTCTTCCATTGCTCTCTCCTTTCTGGGACATGGGATCTGGGTGGTGAAGTTCTAGGCTACCCTCCCTCCCTGACAGGCACGCTGGCCTATCACAGAGCTCACTTTGCCCTGGGGGGGGGGGTTATGGGAAGGGGGAGATGCTGAAAGGCTTTGTGAAGGAGGTGGGTACCTGAGCAAAGATGAGCTGGGATGGAAGGAAGAATTTCAAAAGGCTATTATCACCTACTGATGCATGGACACCAAGGAGTTTATCACAGCCCCAGTAGAGAGCTGGAGGAAAGAGGCTTGGGGAAGTAAGTTTGAAGGGTAGAAAAGGTCAGGGGTCAGCATAGGTCAGCCTAAGGGAGCTCAGGACATCAGAAGGGAAATGACCTCCTGGTGGCAGTGATGAGGGTCAAGGCACTGAAAGACCAGAAAACCAACTAAGGATGGTGGAGAGGTGCTGAAGACAAATTTGATGTCTTCTGCCATTTTTCCAAGGGCAATCCCTGCCCAAGTGAATGTGGTTCCCTTCACTAGATGACAAAAGCCAGTTCGTTCCAATGAGAAGCATCCAAATCTCCAATCATAATAAAAACTTAGAGTCCACAGCTCTAAGGAGATTGGAGGATGTGCAGGCACTGCTTCACCTGGGGGTGGCTGAGGCCCAACTCTTGGCCATGAGGCCTGCCAAATCCCAGGCTGATGCATCATAGCTATCATCATCATCAGGATTAGCTGACCTTCTTTCTATTCCTTCAGCTAGACCGTAGATAGGTGGCACAGCAGATAGAGTTCAGGCCTGGAGTCAGGAAGATCCAAGTTCAGATTTAGTCTCAGATACTTCCTAGCTGAGTGACATCATCGAGTTGCTGAACCTCTGTCTACTTCAGTTTCCTCACCTCTAAAATGGGGATAGTAACAGCACTTACCTTGATGGATCAAAAGAAAGAATACTTGTAAAGTGCTTAGCACGGGGGCTGGCACATGGCAGGCACTTCCAAAACGCTTCAAAGATGAAGGGCCCTTCCATTCTCTTGCCCTGGGCTCAGCCACCCAGAGACAGAAAACAAGGATATTTAGATAGCACTTGCCTTACACCTGCCTTGGAAGGAAGGTGGCATGAGCTGTTGTAACCTCATTTTATGAATGAGAAACCCGAGGATCAGAGAACTGGAATGGCATGACCAGGATTAGATACCTAGTCTGAACAGGGACAATACACTGACTGCTGTCCAAATCTGGATATGCACATGTGATGTGACTGTATCAGTATGGTGGACTCCAGGTGTAGGAATCTCCTCGCCCTATAGATTGCAGTCTGTGTCTGACCTGGTAGAGAATTGGTAAGGAATTACCCAAGGCAAGAAGAGGTACATGCTGCCTTATAGAATTCTCTAAGACTTGAATTTGCAGGGCAGGGGCTAAACTGCTTTGGCAGAGGGAGTTTCTCCTCTGGGAGTACCCCACACCAATAAAGTCCCAGGTCCAGTCCAACATATAGATAGATAGATAGATAGATAGATAGATAGATAGATAGATAGATGAGAGTGTGTGTGTGTGTATGTGTGTATACAAACTGTGTGCTCTGCCATGCTCAGACGACAGGACATAACCATAGACTCCAAAGAAGAAAAGCTCATCGTTATAGCAGCAGATTTATGTTCATTGTCTTGTTTGCTGGTCACTGTCTTGAAACATCATAAGAGCCAGAAAGTTGACCACAGTAAAAGGGCAATGCATGTCCTACTCAAACAGAAGAGAAGGAAACAGAAAGAAAACACTCCATTCCATGAATCTAGATGAATCGATCATTTCAGGAAGGCCTGACATGTTCGGTAACAGCTCCAGTTAATGGGCACCCTCAGGTACCTGGTTAACCCAGAAGTCACAGCTGGAAGCCAGGGAGAAGTCAGAGAAAGTCGAAGAGCTGAAATGTCAGGCTTCTTGGGAGCTATCCGCAGACGACTAAAGGCTTCGGACAGAAGGCAAAACCGTCCAGCATTAATTAAGTACCACAATGCTGGCGCGGGGCACCTTTTGTCCAAAGTCTGGCCAATCTCAGCATCCAGGGGCTACCATCTTGGTGATCTGTCCTTCCTGCATTGTTCAGCCCAGACACCTACTGTTTCCTAAGGCAGGAGAAGATTGAGACAACCTCTGGAAGCTAAGAGGGACAAATGCACTGGAAAATTTTTGCCTTTTTCTCACTGATTACTTTAACTAGCACTTCATAATTATCCACATTCTTTCAGGCTTCTTCCTCTTCTTTTTCTCAGAGACACCGTTAGTTATGTATATTTGTAATTAAGCTTTATTTTTCAAATACCTAGGAAGGCTGATCCAAAAGATCAGAGAGGAGCCAAAGAGCAACACAAAAGAACAGAAAAAATGATTTTTTAAAAAATCCTAAGAAAATAAAAACCAAGCAAAATAAAAAAATGAGCAAAGAATGTCAATATTTTTTTTTTAAAAAATACTATAGACCAGAGGTTCTTAACTTTTTTGTACCCTGGACCCCTTTAGGAGTCTGGCAAAGTCTATGGACCCCTTCTTAGGATAATGTTTTTTGATGTACAAAATAAAATACTTAGAATTATAAAGAGAACCAATTCTATTAAAATATAGTTCCCCAAATATCTTTTTAAAAAATCATGGACCCCAGGTTAAGAACCTTTGCTATGGAGGCAATGAATCAGCCAAAGTACCAGAGGTGACATGGAAAAAGAAACCATGTAAGATATCCTAAAAAATCCCTTCAAACATACAAAACTTCAAGGAAATTAAGCATAAATTTATAACACTGAGGAAATCCTAAAAACAGGTAAAGAAAACAAATCCAAAAACGATCCATAGAAGCAAGCAACAACAGACTTACTAAGGTGGAAAATGCAGAGCAGCTGCAAATACAGCTTTTAAAGATCACTGAATAATCCAAACTCTTGGAAAACACATAGAGCCAAATGACCGTCCTGGAGAATGAATCACAACACAGCAATCTCAAGATTACTGACATCCCAGGGAACGTTGAAAAACAAAGCACTCTGGACCACTATATTTCATGGGATAGCCAAATCAAATTCCCCAGAATCAACAAAACAACTGGTGGAAATACAAATATAAAGAATCTACAGGATGCCAATAAGGACAGACCCAAGATTTAACATACGTAGACACATCTTAGTTAAACTGTAATACTACTATGATAAGAAAAAAATTCTACAAGTTTTCAGGAGCTGTGCAGAATTCCCTTACCAAAGAACCCTAATTTGGATTACAGGAAGCTTTCCACGGGGGACGAGGGAAGAACACAGAAATTAGAAACAACGATTACAAAATGAAGAAGCATGAACCTTGAATCCAGAATTGTGCAACTAAACAAAATGAGTGTACTCCATAAAGGAAAGAGATGGCCATGCAAGAAGCAAACAGACTTTGAAAAGTTTACAAAGAGAAATATCATTGCAAGTCTTCAAACAACATAGGAGCATCCTAGACAAAAAGGCATGTATTTAAAGCAATTTACATTTTTTGAATAAAGACATAGTCAGTTCTGCTATAACACAACTCTTGTCTTCCTAAAAATCACCATGCTATGCAAAATGAGCAATAAAAACCACACGGTTTGTGGAGGAAATAGAACTAGAGATACAGCACTTAAAAACAGCAGTGACACATTTTTTAAAAAGATAGGAACTTAGTTAAAATGACACCACATTTTTATACAAGTTTAATGGTTAAGAAATACATAAATACCATAATGGTGACAGTGTCCTGTTGCTCAGCCTGTGTCTCAGTTCCCACAGTATGTAGGCTGACAAAGTCCAGTCACTGCGGGGTGGGGGTGGGGTCTCATTGGACTACAACTCAGGGTCTGGGGCCTTGGTCATTGTGGAAGGTGAGGGAAGAGGTAGAAGCAGACCGGCCCTCCTCATTCCACAACTCCTACTGCACCAGAAGATATCCAATTAAAATAGCACTTTACCTTATAAAAAACCCTCAAGTTTGTTTGTGGAAGGGGATGTTGGAGGGGCTGCAGCTTGAGAGCTACTGAAAAGTGATACAATTTTCTGTGTTCCCTCATTGTCTCTCATGGACAAAATTGCACACAAGCAAATACAATTCTCACTATATTCGAATTATTTCATAACAGCAATTGTGTTGTAAGAAATCAACATTTTCAAAACAAGTGTTATAACAGAACTGACCATTATACAGTCACGATCAAAATGGGAAAACTTTCATTGTGTTGGCTCAATCAATAAAGTTTTGGTGGGTGAAGCCAAGATGGCAGAGAAAAGGCAGCAACTCACCTGAGTTCTTCCCCAAACACCTTTAAATAATGCCATAAAACAATTCCTGGAGTAGCAGAACTCACAACAGGATGGGGTGAAATAATTTTCCAGCCAAAGACAATTTAGAAGGCTGGCAGGAAAGGTCTGTTGCACCTGGGTGAGAGTGAAGCACAGTCCAGTGCAGGCCACACCAGCACAGACCCAGCCCCATCAAACCAGGAGCAAGCCTTGGGAGCCACTGAATCAGCAGTGGCAGCAGCTGCTTCTAGAGCTCTCAGCCTACAGACTGAGACACATCCCCACAGACAGGGGGTTGAACAATCTCAGAAGGAGGTTACAGGGGTCTCTTTGCTGGCACTGAGGGCAGGACTCTGTGGCTTTGCCCACACTCAGATTCAGGTCACAGTCCTGGGTGATAGTCCCAGGGCAAGGAGGAGCACTAGCACACCAGAGCTTGTGGCCACAGTGGAGCAGGGACCCTCCTCACAGTTCCAGGGCAGAAAAGAGTGCTTGTGGTCACTCACAGACCAGAGCACAGGCCAGGAGAGTAGTAAACACCTCTCCTTAGATCACACCACCTTGGGAGAACCAAAAACTTACAGGTCCCTAGAAGTGTCTCTGAAATCAGCTGCCAGAACCCCTGAAGCTTGGGACAGTATACCTTCTACCCTGGAAGCAGAGCCCTACTTTAGCAAAGAGTTAAAAGTCAAGAAATAGGCTGGGAAAATGAGCAAACAACAGAAAAAATAATTCTGACCATAGAAAGTTATTATGTTGACAAGGAAGACAAAAACACACACTCAGAAGAAGATAACAAAGTTAAAGCTCCTACACCAAAAGCCTCCAAGAAAAATAAGAATTGGTCTCAGGCCATGGAAAAGCTCAAGAAGGATTTGGAAAAGCAAGTAAGAGAAGTAGAGGAAAAATTGGAAAAAGAGAACTATGCAAGAAAATGACCAAAAAAAAGAGTCAACAGTTTGATAAAGGAGACACGCACACCCAAAAATACTGAAGAAAATAACACTTTAAAAACAGACCAAATGGTGAAACAGGCACAAAAAGTCAACGAGGAAAAAAAAAAAGCAGAACTGACCAAATGGAAAAAGAGGCACAAAATCCACTGAAGAAAAAAAAAACTCCTTAAAAAGTAGAATTGGCCAAATGGAAAAGGAGGCACAAAATCCACTGAAGAAAAAAAAAACTCCTTAAAAAAGTAGAATTGGCCAAATGGAAAAGGAGGCACAAAATCCACTGAAGAAAAAAAAAACTCCTTAAAAAGTAGAATTGGCCAAATGGAAAAGGAGTTCCAAAAGCTCACTGAAGAAAATTAGAATTGAGCAAATGGAAGCTGATGACTTTATGAAAAATCAAGAAACAATAAAACAAAACCAAAAGAATGAAAAAATAGAAGACAATGTGAAGTATCTCATTGGAAAAATAACTGACCTGGAAAAGAGAACCAGGAGAGATCATTTTAAAATTATTGTACTACCTGAAAGCCATGATCAAAAAAAGAGCCTAGACATCATCTTTCAAGAAATTATCAAGGAAAAGTACCCTGATATTCTAGAACCAGAGGGGAAAATAGAAATGGAAAGAATCCTGAAAGATATGAAATGAAAATGAAAAATGAAAACTCCAAAGAATATTACAGCCAAATTCCAGGGCTCCCAGGTCAAGGAGAAAATATTGCAAGCAGCCAGAAAGAAACAATTCAAGTATTGTGGAGCCACAGTTAGAATGACACAAGATTTAGCAGCTTCTACATTAAAGAATCAGAGGACACAGAATATGATATTCCAGAGGGCAAAAGAGCTAGAATTATAACCAAGAATCATCTACCTAGCAAAACTTAGTATAATCATCTTTCAGGGGAAAAATAGACATTCAATCAAACCGATGACTTTAAGCATTCTTGGTGAAAAGACCAGAGCTAAGTAAAAAATGTGACTTTCAAATACAAGACTCAAGAGAAGGATAAAAAGGTAAACAGGAAAGCAAAATCATAAGAGACTTAATAAGGTTAAACTATTTACCTTCCTACATGGGAAGATGACACTTGTAACTCATAAGAACTTTCTCATTATTAGGGTAGTTAGGAATATACATACAGATAGAAGGCACAGGTGTGAGCTGAATATGAAGGGATGATATCTAAAAAAATAAAATCAAGGGGTGAGAGAGGAATGTACCAGGAGAAGGGGAAAGGGAGAAGGAGAATGGAGTAAATTATCTCACATAAAAGAGGCAAGAAAAAGCTTTTACATGGAGGGGGAAATGGGGGAGGTGAGGAAGAGTGAGTGAACCTTATTCTCATCAGAACTGGCTCAAAGAGAGAATAACATACTCACTCAATTAGGTATAGAAATCTATCTTACCCTACAAGAAAGTAGGAGGGGAAGGGGATAAGATAAGTGATGATGGGGGAGTGTGATAGAAGGGAGGGTAGATTGGAGGAGGGGGTAGTCAGAAACAGAACACTGTTGAGAAGGGGCAGGGTGAAAAGAGAGAGAGAATAGAATAAATAGGGGGGATAGGATGGAGAGAAATACAGTTAGTAATAGTAACTGTGAAAAAAATTTTGAAGCAAGTTTCTCTGATAGAGCCCTCATCTCTCAAACATATAAAGAGCTGAGTCAAACTCATAAAAATAACAGCCATCCCCCAACTGATAAATGATCAAAAGATATGAACAGTTTTCAGATGAAGTAATCAAAACTATCTATAGCCATATGAAAAAAAATGTCCTAACTCACTACTGATTGGAGAAATGCAAATTAAAACAATTCCAAGGTATTACCTCATACCTATTAGATTGACTAATAGTCCAGAAAAGGAAAGTGACAAATGTTGCAGGAGATCTGGGAAAAATGAGACATCAATGTACTGTTGGTAGAGTTGTGAACTGATTCAACCATTCTGTAGAGCAATTTTGAAATATACCCAAAGGGGTATACCCGTTGAACTAGCAATACCACTACAAGGTCTGTATCCCAAAGAGATAAAAAACAAAAGGGAAAAGGACCTATATGTACAAAAATATTAAAAGCAGCTCTTTTCTGGTGGCAAAGAATTGAAAATTGAGAGGATACATATCAGTTAAGGCATGGTTGAACAAATTGTGGTATGTGATTATGATTGAATACTATTGTGCTATAAGAAATGCTGAGCAGGATGCTCTCAGAAAAACCTGGAAAGACTTACATGAGCTGATGCAAAGTGTATACAAAGTAATAGCAACATCGTGCGATGAGCTATGAATGACTTAGCTGTTCTCAGCAATACACCGATCCAAGATAACTCTAAAGGCTTATGATGAACAATGCTCTCCATCCCCAGAGAAAGAACTAATGATGTCTGAATACAGATCGAAGCAAACTTTTTTTACTTTCTTCATTTTTCTTGAGGTTTTTTTGGTCCATGTTTTCTTTCACAACATGATTAAAATGCAAATGTTTTCCATGACTGCACACGTATAACCTGTATCGATTGCTTGCCTTTTCAATGAGGGGGGTTGGGGGGGAGGAGGAAGGGAGAAAATTTGGAACTCGAAGTTTTAAAAAAGAATGTTAAAATTGTTTTTACATGTAACTAGGGAAAAATAAAATACTAAAGAAAAAAAGAAAAGAGTTAAGAAGAAAGGAGAGGAAGGGGAGTCAGAAAGTCTGGACAGCTTTTAGGAGTCTGGCTAAGAAAAGGAGGAAAGCTGGAGAAGAAAGTGGAGTCTAACCTGGGTTTCTTGGGTGGTTGGTTTGAAGGTTGGAAGACTTGGGCATGTCTGAAGGCAAAAGAGGAAAGATGGGGCGAGGCTGAGAAGGAAAGAGGGGAAGATGAGGGCTGAGAATGCTAGTGAGGTAATCTGGGAGTGAGGAGAGGAGGAGACAGGATCAAGGGTACTTGGAGAGGAGTTGACTTTGGCAAGGAGACTGGCCACCTCTTAGTCAGAAACTGGAGAAAGGAGGAGAGTGGGGGATAACATCAAGCCATGTCTAAGTGGGGAGAAGAGAAAGCACAATAAAGCAAGAGGCCAGGGCCTTAGTTGAGGGGTGAGCAGAGAAGCTTTGGAACAGCTCCCGGGTCTTCCTTTGGCCACCACCTGGTCATTTGAGGAAAGGCTGGGGCTCCAGAAAGCATTGGATTGCTCACCATACAAATGCTAAGGACCACAGGCTCCCAGCCTATGAGCATCAAAAGGACTTTCACATCCATCCCCCTCATTTACCGAGGAGAAAAAGGAAGCCCAGAGGGCCTCGAGGATTTAGCCAATGGCCCAGTCCGGAAGGAGCTGAGCTGGGGTTGGACCCCCAAGCCTTTTGATTCCAGACCCTGGCCTCTCTGCAAGAAACAGCGGCTCGAGGCTGACCCAGAGCTTTCTGGCAGACAGCGGCCATTGCCTCCCACCCCCAGCTGTCACTGTCCCGCCCCCTGCAGTTGGACTGTTCTCCATCAAAAAATCACACTTGGTTAACCAGAAAATCTCATTCCCCCATCATGCCAACCACCTTCTGCCCAGCTAGAGGGATTTGTAAAATCGTCTCTTATAGAGTGTTGATTGTGCTGGCACAGATCTGGAGCTGGAAGCTGCTCTCCTGGTTTCCCTTCAGCCAGGCCCATCTTCATACATGAGAATCAATGGCCAATTTATTAGCTCTCCCAGCTTTACTTTGCCAGCTAGTAGCTAAAAGCAAAGCAAATAGGAATCTCCCCAGTGTCCTTGTCCCTTCTCTTTCCTCCTTTCCTTTCCCCCTTCCTCCCCTTTCCCCCAACTCCCCAAAAGGCAGCTCCAGGCTCTCTGAGAATCCACTGCTCTGGGATAAGGGGCCTTGCTTTGGCCCAGGTGAGCTGCACCGAGCCAGAAGGCACTTGCTGAATTTCTACTTGAGAATCAGGAAAGCATTTGCTATTAGTCACTTGTGTTTGCCTCCAGAGTCGCCCCATCCGTCAGCTTCTGTTTATCTGAAATAACCTCCAAGGTGAAGGGAGGGGGAGCTGCCAGTGGCTGGAACTCAGTCATAGCTCGGTGAGCTCTGCCTGCCCCCCCCCCAAGTTTTACATCAGCACTCAAGACTCTTAATTAGGCTTCAGCTTGTTGGGAATGGGAAAGAGAAACTGAGCTCTCAGGCTTTCTGACTCCCGAGGCTCTGACGAGGCCAAGAGAATGGACCCGGAGAAATGGCTGCGGGCCCCTCATCCCCCACCCCGTGTGGCCACAACACCTGTCCCCCCCCCACCCCAGCACAGCCCCTGCAGCTAGCTCCCGAGCCTCCCGCACCAGCGTTGGCTGTGAGGTACTGCCCCGGGAGGCATCGGGTCTCTCCAGCCGGCTAACTGTGGGTCTGTAAGAGGGTTTTCGGGCATGGCTCGGCCTCTCTAGGACCAGCTGCCCGTGCCTGTCCCTCCCTGTCTCTATGCATAGCTGCTTGTGCCTTTGTCTTTCTATGTCTCTCTGTGTGCCTGCGTGTGTGTGTGTGTACCGCCCTGTCTCTTCCTCTCTGTCTCTCTTCCTCTGTCTCTTTTCATCTGTGTCTTTCTTTCCTCTCTATCCCTCTGTCTCTGTCTGTCTTCCTCTCTCTATCTTGCTTCCTCAGTCTCTATCTTCCCCTCCCTCTCTCTCTCTTCTTCTCTCTCTCTCTCTCTCTCTCTCTCTCTCTCTCTCTCCCTGCTCTCTCTCTCCCGCACCCTCTCCCACCTCTGCCCTACCTTTGTTCTAAACCCTGACTCTTCCCATCTCTTGAGGGACCCTGCTCCATAGATATGGGAACAAAGCCCCAGCCCAAACGACCAGGAATGGGAGGGCTGGAGGCAGGACTTTACTCAAGGTCACGCGGCTGGCAGGCAGTAGAGCGGCGGTGCAAAGCCAGGTCACAGGGCCCCAAGACTGTTAGAAGTGCAATGATCTCCTAGCCCACCTCCTGCTGTCTCATTCGGCCGAGCAGGAACCTGCCGCCGAAAGGAGAGAACTGAGCTGTTCTCAAGGTCACCGGGAAAGGCAATGGCAGATCTAAACACAGCCTTCTGCTCTACAGCCATTCCAGCATGAGCCGCCTCTTCCTCATTTGGGGGCCCATGACCACAGCACCGAGAGAGCGAGAGCAAAGCTCTCACTGATTATCTCAGTCACAAAATCCCTCTGCCGGCTCTTAGTCATTTTTCTGTTTTGATTCAGAAAACATAGTTCCAGTGTCCTCCTCCCCTCCACACACCCCCCTTACTAAGAGGACAGGGGAAGGAATCAGGAGAGAGAAGGCGCTTCTTCCCCTGCCCGATGGGTTGCCTCCTCTGGGAGGGCCCGCTAGCTGAAGGCCAGCCACCGCTCCCGTCCCAAACCCTGCGCTCCCTCCCTAGCTCACACTGGCGCTCTCTCGAAAACCTCATCCCCAGCTCGACTAGCCAAGAATCCGTGATCCTTCGCAGTTCGGCATCTTAGATCCTGAACCGCTTTCCATCACATGCATGTGCACAAGCACACACACGCGCACACACTCACCCCTTCAAACTTCAAGCAAAACTCTTAAGAAGGCTACGACTCTCAGCCTCCTGATCCCCAGGCAGGTTTCTCCCTCATAATACGAATTCAGCGAGTGGACCCGAGGCTCTTTTTACTGCCCTCAACTACAGAAACACTCAGGCTCTTAGTTGCCATGGCAAAAGGGGCACATGAGAAATCCTTGCCAAGTTCGAAGCCGTCTGCACCTTATCTCGTCCCGAGATTCGCAGCAAGCTGCGATCTTTCCTGGCCATGGAGGCCGAGATCTTCCCGGGCCATGGGGCGGCTCTAACCGGCTCTCGGTGACCCCCTCCCCTCCCTCCTCCTCAGACCCTGCCCTCTCCTGTATTTTCAAGCTGTCCAGAGGCCCTCCTGGAATATCGACACCTGACAGTATCATGCTAATTAGGCAGCTCGTTTTCATGACAAAGAAAATAATTACAGCCCCAGAACAGTGTCATCTGCTCCTGAGAGAAGCTTGACCAAGAAAAACATACATACCAAATTAAACATTCCTCCGAGCACAGACTGGTTTTATTGGTGAAGCCCCGGCGGGCTCAAAGGAAGTCGCCTCCCTGGTCTAGCACATACCCCTCCGATTCCCTCGAAGAAGCATTTCTTTAAGCACAGAATGGGACTGAACCCGCCTCAGTGAAGACGAGATCGCTGGCTAAGTCGAGCTCTAAAGCAATAGCCTTGGAGCCAGCGGGGTCTGGCTTCAAATCCTACTCCTGGCACTTCTTAGCTGTGTGATCCTGGACAAGTCACTGACGTGCTCTAAGCCTCAGTCTTCTCATGTATAATATAGGAATGAGAACGCCTGTGGTACCTGCTTTACCAGGTTATCAATAAAATGCAGACAGCACTTCGTAACATGTAGAGCACCTCGTCAATGGCTAGCATCATCTTAACAAATGGTTTAGTACTGACATAAAACCTTCTTGTAGGCTGCACAATCAGAGGACTTCTTGAGAGACAGGACCTGAGAAGGATCCACAGGCTGTAGGTCTAGGTGAGGTGGGCCAATGCCTTCTTAGCGCCATTTAAGGAGCTCAGAGCAATGCTCCCTCCTCCCAACTCCCTCTCCCATGCTGTGTGCAATTACCTTCATTAGAACTACATTAGGTAAGAATCACGGGGAATGGGAAGGCACTGAGGCAGGGCATGGAAGAAGAGGTCACCAAACCATTAAATTACTGGAGAGGTGGAGATGCAGTTGGGTCAGAAGGGCTTCTTGCAAACAGAAACGAGTTATAAAGGCCAGGAAGGTGGGAGAAGGGGAGAAAAAGGAATTGAACAGGGCTTCAAATGAAAGCTGACACGTTGGCCAAAGGCGACCTCTCTGAACACCCAGACTTAGAGGAAGTCTTTTTTTTAAAGGTTTTTTAATGATAATGGAGGGAGAGCAGCAATTTTGTTACTGGTAGGACAGCAGGACAAAGGTCGCCACTCCATTGATTCACAGGGATCTCAGGTAGGGAGCCAAGGGATGATGAGAATGAAAAGGGAGAGAAGTGTCCCAGAGAGACATTGAAGGTGCGATCAGTGGCCAAACAAAACACAGGGGAGAGAGGATGTGAAGAGCTGAGAGCCCTCAGAAATGCCGTAAAGTAGCCGCAGTTAATAGGAAAACCAGCAGATGGGGCTAGAAGGCAGCTCAGCAGAGGACTGCCGCAAAATGGAAGATGACGTCACCTGATCAGAACAACTGTACCTCTGCCTGCCACTGAGTCTCCAAATCAGAGGCAAGCTTCTAATGGGGATGCCAGCCCCGGCTTCCCTCACTCCCTGACAATACACACAGATGGCGGCCTGGTCACCCCACATGTGTCAGGCTTCGGCTGAAAATGCACCCAAATGAGCCTGGGACCTGGCTGGGCTGGTGCCCAAAACCACTAAAACAAAGGGGCCCCATTAGTTACCAAGGGCCTCTGGAGCTCCCACTGAGAACCAAGAATTTGTATTCCTCTGCCTAGAGCAGAATGACCTTGCCTTGGCCACCAAAGTCCTGAACCCAAGCAAACCATGTAAGATTTCCTAGAGCTGTAGAATTGGGAACTGGAAGGGACCCTGGGGATCAGCCCATGCAATCCCCTCATTTTACCAAGGAGGGTGAAACTGAGGCCCCGAAAGGCGAAGGGTGACATTTGAACCCAGCTTTCTTAATTGTGTTCTTCTGGAGTCAAAAAAACCACACAGCTCAAGAATCACAGAGCCCAGTGAGTGAGAACCCTCTAGAACACCTGTGAAAAGTTGCTGTTTAGTCTCTCTCTCCTTGGATCACCTTCAATCACTGGCAACTCATTACGTTGCAAAACCATTCCCATTTTTTTTACTCATTTCTAATGGCTGGGAAGTTGTGGGGTTTTTTTTGGGGGGGGGGGGCAGCTAGGCTATGCAGTGGATAGAGCACAGGGCCTGGAATCAGGAAGAAAGATCTTCCTGAGTCCAAATGCAGCCTCAGACACTTCCTAGCTGCGTGACCCTGGGCAAGTCACTTCGCCCTTTCTGCCTCAGTTTCCTCATCTGTAAAATGAGCTGGAGCAGGAAATGGCAAACCACTCTAGTATCTCTGCCAAGAAAACCCCAAATGGGGTCACCGAGAGTTGGATGTGACTGAACAGCAACAGGAAGTCTTTCCTTATATTGTCAGAAACACTGAGAATCATGTGCCCCAAACAAACAATTTATTCTGCTGCGCAGTTAGGCGCATTGATAGCCAGGGTGGAGGCAGAAGCAAAAGCCCCCACATTAACAGAGGGAGCTCCGACCACCTCTTCAATACTGATAATAACTAAAGAAGGCCCATGTTTACGTAGTGTGGAAAGCCTCCTTACAGTGCTGTGAGTACATGTTTAATGAATGCTTGCTGACTAATATTGGAACTAAGGGCAAGAAAGGTTAAATGACTAACCTAGGGTCACACAGCTAGCAAGTGTCTGAGCAGGACTTGAACTCAGGTCTTCCTGACTCTATTCACTGCAGTGCCCTCCATTGGGAGGGGGGGGCGAGCCTCTCCCTGCTCATTCTGCCCAATCAGCCTCTCAACACCCACTGCTCCTGGCTCTGTCCAATGCTAGAAGAAAGGGAAGGAGCAAGGCTTTATTAAGCACCTACTGTGTGCCAGGCACTTTTTACCACCAGAGTGGTTTGCCATTGCCTTCTCATTTTACAGATGAGGAAACTGAGGCAAACAGGGTCACACAGGTAGCAAGTATCCAAGGTCACATTTGAACTCAGGTCTTCCTGACTCCAGGCTCAGTATCGTATCCCTTGAGCCACCTAGCTGCCTCTATCCCTATTTTACAGTTGGAGAAGCTGAGGTAGACAGCAGTTAAGTGACTTACCCAGGGTCAAACAGCTAGGAAGTGTCTAAGGCTGGATTTGAACTCAAATCTTCTTGACTCTAGACCCAGCACTCTGCCACCTAATTGTCATGCCCCTTCTGAATCTCTTTTCCAAGCTAAACAGCCCCAGTTTCTTCAAGAGATCCTCAGTCCCTTCACCATCCTAGTCACTCTTTTCTGGGCATGCTACAACTTGTCAATGTTCCTCGTAAAATGTCCAGTGTAAAATTGAACACCATCTTCCTCCTCATGCTGGATGGCAGTACTTCTCAAATGAGCCAAGGATGACATTAGTGGGTGGTTGGCTCCCCTAACATACTCTTCATTCTTTGTGGTCCACTAGGCCTCCCAGATCATTTTCACATACCCTGCCTGTGGTCTAGCCACAACTTGCACTTTCTTTATTTGGGAAGCGACCTTTTCCTATTCATGTCAGACTTTACAGCTACACTTTCTTCATTAAATGTGGCCAATTTCCCTCTCCAAGTGAGACCTTTCTGGTTCCTAATTCCCCCACTAAACATATTCATTATTACTACCAGCTTCATTTAATCTGCAAATTGGACAAGTGTGAATTCTATGCCTGCTCATGTCCTTCGTTGACATCCAGGGCACACTCCCCTAGATACTTCTTTCTCTGGGTCAGCCATTTAACATCTTTCAAATCCACCTCCATGTGCTCTCATCGGGCTTACATCCCTCCATGTTCTCCAGAAGGACACCACGGTGACCTTGCCTAAATGCGCTGCTGCAGTCTAGGCGCTGTGTGTCTACCCTGGCCCCCTGACCACCCAGTCGAGCTACCTTGCTCAGCTTTTAGATGGCCTGATCGGTTCTCAATGAGGCCATAGTCACACAAAGGACTTGCCATTCTCCTTTCTGAAAGCTCCCAAACCCTCTCTTTTTTATGTCCTAGACCCCGGCCAGGAATAGGAGCCAAAGTTCACTGGCCTGTGAGCTGAAGACCCTGCTCCCTTCCCTTTTCAGAAGGGGCACAATATTATTATTTGCTCTTCTCCCATCCTGTGACATCATTCAAAGCTCACCCACCAGTGGCTCAGTTCTTTCTGTTCCCAGGGATCTAGTTTTTTCTGGGCCTTCTGGTTTGACCTCACTGAGGGGAACTAGATGCTCCCTTGATAGCTGCTCATTATCTTGGGTTTCAAAACCCTGCTAGCAATGTTTGTCCTGTCCTTTCCAGTCCATATACTATGCTCCTTGGAAGAATTAAGTAATTCCGCATTCTCTGTTGTCAATGATTCTTATCTAACCCCCACTGAGCAGCAGGCCTCCTTCTTCTTTCTTTAATTTTCTTTTTGCCCACCAAATAGCCTTTTGAAGAAGCCCCTGTTTGTTGTCTTACCATTCAATACAAGCCTCAGTTTTTTTTCTGTTCTGTCCTTTAGCATACCTGACATTATTCTGAAAGTATCCTGTATTCATCCTCCATTAATGGTCCTTTCCATCTTCCTTTCATGTGTTTATTTTTTTAAATCACAGGTGGTCAGTGAGCTCCCTGTGCAGCCACATTGTTTCTTTAGGTAGGTCGTTCTTTTCCTCCTTGTCAGAATCATTTCTATTTGTATCTTCAGAATTTAACTCTTGAGAGCTTTCCATCTCTCCTAAGTCAGCTTAAGTCATTCAATATGAATTCTCCTTTTGCTGACCCCTTGGAAATACACTGTCCCCAAATCCAGAGTGAACTGTTTGCATTACTAACCTGCTTTGCCTCCCCTCAGTCACAAACCCTCTGACAATGACAAAAGTTCTGCTGAGTTTCAATTGTCATTAGAAGGTGCTAACTTTTATATATGTGATCTTCCTCAATGGAACAGAAGCACTTGGAGGAAAAGGATAGTTTTTGTATCCCTGGTGCTTAGCACAGTACTTGGTACATAATTGGTGCTTAATGAATGCTTGTTAATCAATTGATCCATAAATTGATGAGTAACTCAGTAAATTATGGAGTAATCAAAACGGCAAAAAATAGGAATTGGAGGAAGGTGATTCACAGGGAGCAAAGGGGGCATTGTCTTGGCCCCCACAAAGTAAAAGAGCGAAATCGTTCATTCTGCTTGAGTTTCTTGCAAGAATTAAGTTTGATAAGTTTGACATTTATAATCGAGACCATGCTGCTTGCCTTCACAAGGGGTGGGAGAGGGGTGGGGGTAGAGAGAGAATTTGGAACTCAACAATTTTTTAAATGAATGCTAAAAAATTTTAAAATGCAATTGGGAAATATTTAATGAAGTAAATAAAAAAGGAATTAAGCATTTCGGACTTACTAAATGTCAGGAGAGCTTCCTCGCCTGTGAGTTCCTTAATCTCATTATGCAAACCCTCTAGACAGCAAGTGAAATTTGTCTCAGGAGGCCACGTTAGTGGGGATTAAAATCTGAACTCTGCTATGTGCGACCAGGGTGACCCAAGGCAAGGTGCGCTCTCTGAACTTCAGTATCCACTTCTGTAAAATGAGAGGAATTAGGCTAGATGGCCTCCAAGTTCCCTTCCGTGGTTAGGGCCCAGTCCATCTAACCCATAAGCCTAACTTACAGGTGCTCATTGCTAGGCTACTAGAAGCTGAGCACTTTGAGCAGCACAGAGGGACAACAGAGAATGTCTACTGTTCCAAACAGTCGGCTGCTGATCCTTGGGGAGGATCTACACCAGCATCTACACTGACAACTTCCCACCTGAAGTAGCCTAGAGTAGAGATTTGAAACATACCACAAATGTGGCTCACAACAGTACCGAGTGCAGTCAAACCTAGATTATAATGTGATGGAGAGATATTTAACAAAATAAATAAAAAATATGATAAAACACAGATAATGCTAATATGTGGTTTTCTAAGACAATGTAAGGCCCACGGAGATCCTTAGGTATGGTTTAGTGGCCCCTATTTCTATTTGAGTTTGACACCAATAGCCTAGAGCACTGAGGGGTTAAATGATTTCCACAGGGTTACAGGGCTAGTCTGAGTCAGGAGTGGGACTTGAACCCAGGTTTTCCACCATACCAGCTGCTCTAGGCGACTCTCTGAGACTGTAAGGTGTAGAGAAGGTGCTGACCTGCATTTCCCTATGTTAATAGACTCACAGGTGGCATCCCCTTCTCTGTATCAGCTGGAAAGGACCTTCAGGATCATCTAGTCCAACCCATTTTCTAGATACCAAACCTGAGGCTCAGAGAGGGGAAGGGACTTGTCCAAAGACACACAGCATTCAGATTCAAAGCCAGGTCCTAAGACTCTGAAGACAATGTACTTTCCATTCCATTATACTTCTCTGAGACTGTCTGCTAAATGTCACCTACCTAAGACCCACTGGTCCTCTACAGGTCCTTTGGGCCCAGCAGATCTTGGAAGGAAGCTGGGCTATGCATTGCTTGTTGTCGCTGAATAAGCTTTGGGTTTTTGAAGCTCAGCCTAGCAAGAGGCAGCCCATTCACTCCTGGTTACTTTGCTTCCAATTATAATGTATCACCAGAAGGAGGCAGCAGGCCCTTGGTTCTGGCCTGGGCGTACAAACATTTAGGCTTCCTGTAAGAAGTGATTGGCCAACTTTCCCATCAAAGTGCCTTTTCTTTTAATTAGAAAAAAAAAAGCCAGTCACGTTTGGCTTTGAAATGCACTTGGAAACACCAGCGGACACTGATTCTTTAAGACCGTGGCCGGCATCATTAGTAGATGGGACCCCTGCAGTGGACCTGACCTCTGGGTTTCTTTCCATGTTTTCCTGTTATTGGGCGAGCCCGTGGGCAGCTGCCACTGTCGCCACTTTTTGAGAGCAAGTCAATTTCCTGGAAAAATCATTCTTGAAAAAGTTATTACTTTTTTAGTGATTCTTCAGGTAGAACAGCTCTGGGAGCTGGCAACAGTGGCAGCTTTCCAAATGAAGGCATAAATCAGCAGGTGGCCCTCACTTCCATGCTTGTCTCCTACAAAAAACACGCTTCCTCTGCAGAATACCTACTTCTAGTCCCAGGCTGGATTGCCAAGCAATTTGAACTGGACGGAATATAGCCCTTTTCTCATCTGCTGATTCTTTCCCAAATGAATTGTTTCAAAGTGATGAGAGGACCCTTTCCCATGGCTGATAAGAATCCCTTAGTGAGCAAAACAGCCACGTGGTTTCCAAATAATTGTAAGGTGAAGGTTACAGAAACTTCTCCTGCCTCTGAGCATGTCAGGTGAAGAGCTGGAATATTTGTTCACCAAAAGCCAAACCAAGAATGGAAGAGAGGGGCAAGTTAACATGAGGCTTCGGCAACACATGATTCTCTAGGCACTTCTGTGAAATGGGAAATGTCCCTGCCTTAGAGAAAAGGAACCAAAGCAAACCATCAGTTCCAAAGAATACGATTTTGAGCACTGACAATCAAACCATCCCCCTGCCCCCACCTCCACCTGAGCCAGCTGACCAACCAGGCCTTGCTCAGAATGCTAACTGGCCTTAGAGGGGGAATGTGGGGATAATGGAGGGTGTGCGCCAAAGTCCACAAAGGAGACAGGACAGGATGAACATGCACAGGGGCCCAACAAGAGAGACAACAATTGTCATCTTAGAGCCACAGACAATCAGGGAACTCTGAGGTG